>NC_056741.1:398425554-398447709 GCF_019279795.1 Protopterus annectens | reverse complement strand
TAAAGAGAGAGCTCACAATTTTCACTGAAGAAATAAAGAAGCAGATAAATCCAGCACTATTTTAACACAATATTCAATGAAACAATAAAACAGAAAAAAATGAAATGCAGTACTATCTTATAACACTGCAAGCTTGTACTTATCTCAGCTTGTAATAAAGTTGATGCAGCTCAAGTATGCAACTATACAGCAGATTTTTTTTTAAATTGAAACCTGTGTGCTGAGAGACAGCCTTACAAGACTATCAGCAAATATATAGAGCTGAGTATATTTTTCTGGGTTATTCTGTATTATAGAGCTAAATTGTTGCTTAGATATCTTTTGTCTTATTGTTCTGCAAATATAGAGAGATCAGTATATATTTTTGCAGTTTTATAATTTGCACTGTGATTCCTCACATCTCTGTTGAAACTGTCTTCCCCATCCCCCTCGTTTTCTGCCTTGTCTTCTGCAGATATAACTGGTTTTTATAGCTTGTTTGTTGTTTAACTCAAGGTTCCCTTAATTTGACATATTAATAACAGCCTACATTTAAATTGAAACCTGTGTGCTGAGAGACAGCCTTACAAGACTATCTGCAAATATATAGAGCTGGGTATATTTTTCTGTATTATTCTGTATTATAGAGCTACATTTTTGCTTAGGTATCTGTTGTCTTACTGTTCTGCAAATATACAGAGATCAGTATATATTTTTGGGGTTTTATAATTTGCACTGTGATTCCTCACATCCCTGTTGAAACTGTCTTCCCCACCCCCACCCCCTCATTTTATGCCTTGTTTTCAGCTGATATAACTGGTTTTTATAGCTTGTTTGTTGTTTAACTCAAGGTTCCCTTAATTTGACCTGTTAATAACAGCCTACATTTAAATTGAAACCTGTGTGGTGAGAGACAGCCTTACAAGACTATCTGCAAATATATAGAGTTGAGTATATTTTCTGTATTATTCTGTATTATAGAGCTAAATTGTTGCTTAGATATCTGTTGTCTTACTGTTCTGCAAATATACAGAGATCAGTATATATTTTTGGGTTTTATCATTTGCACTCTGATTCTTCACATCTCTGTTGAAACAGTCTTCCCCACCCCCCTCATTTTCTGCCTTGTCTTCAGCTGATATAACTGGTTTTATAGCTTGTGTATTGTTTACCTCAAGGTTCCCTTAATTTGACCTGTTAATAACAGCCTGCATTTATATTGAAACCTGTGTGGTGAGAGACAGCCTTACAAGACTATCTGCAAATATATAGAGCTGAGTATATTTTTCTGTATTATTCTGTATTATAGAGCTAAATTGTTGCTTAGATATCTGTTGTCTTACTGTTCTGCAAATATACAGAGATCAGTATATATTTTTGGGGTTTTATAATTTGCACTGTGATTCCTCATATCTCTGTTGAAACTGTCTTCCCCACCCCCCTCATTTTCTGCCTTGTCTTCAGCTGATATAACTGGTTTTATAGCTTGTGTATTGTTTACCTCAAGGTTCCTTTAATTTGACCTGTTAATAACAGCCTGCATTTAAATTGAAACCTGTGTGGTGAGAGACAGCCTTACAAGACTATCTGCAAATATATAGAGCTGAGTATATTTTTCTGTATTATTCTGTATTATAGAGCTAAATTGTTGCTTAGTTATCTGTTGTCTTACTGTTCTGCAAATATACAGAGATCAGTATATATTTTTTGGGTTTTATAATTTGTACTGTGATTCCTCACATCTCTGTTGAAACTGACTTCCCCACCCCCCTCCCTGTTCTTGGTTGTAGTTTAAATTTGGTGGCTTTTGCAGTGCCCGCCCCACTTAGATTTGATCTGGGACACTCCCCCAGTCCCATCTCTTTACCGCATTCTACCTAATAAACCCTTTCTGCACTTGCTTTTAGTCCTTTTTAATTTAATTGCATTTTTCAAACTGTGTGGACTAATATTGCTACATACTCAAGTGTGCCAGCTTGCACTGCATGTGAATTGTTTTTACTACTGTTTTTGCTACTTTTCTGAAAAAAAAAATTGTAAGCCTGTTTCCTCCCTTTCCTGTAATTAGTGTTCCAGATACAGATTTGCTGTATCCAGAACTGTTTGTAAGCTTCTGAGCCCCCCAAGCCTTTCTGTGTTGGAGGGAAGCCTTCTAGCTTAACAGTGGGAGTGGTAAGCATTAGGTAACCTGTCTACCACATAAGGAGTGGTTCTGGCCCAGAATTTGTAGTTATTGGCCATTTGGGCGGTCTTCCGTCTTTCTCAACTTTCTGATTTGAAGGCCTGAATTTGCACTTGTTTCTGTCCTGTAACTCCTGGGCCCATCTCATTTGCTCACTCAAAAAAAAATGTATCTGCTTTTACTGTATTTGTGTTTCTTCCTACTTTATTTTGCATTTGCGTCCTCTTAAAAGTACAAAGTTGTATTTATTACTGCTTGGTGTAACTCATTCTAAGCCTTTTAGTTTAAGCACTTGGGCTTCAGACCAGTTGTTTTACATTAAGAAGGTTTGTGGTCTGCACTGTAGTGGCAGAACAGGTAGCTTACATCCTTCTAAGTTGGGAACTGCTGATTGAGGGCTCAGTGTCTGTTATTCTAAAAGTGTATTCATTCTGGTTTAAGCACTTGGGCTTCAGGCCAGTTATTTTACATTAAGAGGGTTCGTGGTCTGCACTCTTGTGGGAGGAGAGGCTGGACTCTGCCCTTCTGAGCTGGGAATTTCTGGTTAAAGGCTTATAGTGCCTGCATATTTGAACTGCTTCTTACTGAAATTGGTACACCTTGTTTGCTGTAGCATAGACTAGATGCAGGCCTGCTGAATCTAGCGTTGTTTGTATAACTTGAGCACTAATCCAGGCATTCTTTAAAGTATCGAATTGTATTTATTACTGCTTGGTATTTCTGGTTTAAGCAAAAGCTTTCGATACAGTACCCCACTACGGCATTATAGATAAGCTCACCAGCTTAAATATAAACCCCTATGTCACTAGATGGGTTGCAAACTGGCTCAAGGACAGAACCCACATGGTTAGAATTGCTGGAGCCATGTCAGACTCCAAACCAGTTACAAGTGGTGTCCCACAAGGCTCAGTCCTGGGACCTCTCTTGTTCGGTATATATTTCTCGGAGGTACAGGCCAACATGGAAGGACTGTGGCTGACCAAGTTCGCAGATGACTGCAAACTGGGTGCCATAAACGACTCTCCAGCTGACACAAGCATCCTCCAAAAGGGCCTCATAGAAACAGACAACTGGTGCCACAGCCACGGCCTCAAGCTAAACACCAAAAAGTGTATAGTCATCCCCTTTGGCAAAAACAAAGTGCCCACAAATTACCACATAGGTGGTAATCCATTAAGTACAGAAGAAGTAATTAGGGACCTGGGGACCCAAGTTGATAGCAATCTCTCATTTGACAACCACGTGGCCAAAGTGGTTAGAAAAATATTCTATATAGCCCACCTAATCATGAAGGGATTCACATCTAGATCAGGGTAGGTCATCGTGCCTCTTTACTCATCCCTCATCAGGCTCATAATTGAGTACAATGCCCCTTTTGGGATGTACCTTACCAGACACCTGCAGCAACTGGAAAGACCCCAAAAATACCTCACCAAGAGGACCAAAGGGCTCAAACAGATGCCATATGCTGCCCAGTTAAAGAAACTCCAGCTCTACTCAGTGGCATACCGCCTGCTCAGAGGCGATCTGTGCCTGATGTATAAAGCCATGTCCAACCCGGATTTAATGGACATGCTGCACCTCAAAAAATCTAAATCCCATTGAGCTACGTGCTCGAGAGACTTGAACCTCAGCACTGAAATAAATAGGACATGCTGGAGGGACAGATTCATAACCCAGAGGCTCCCTTCACTCTGGAATAAAATCCGAGTCCAGGTTAGGCAGAGTCTCTCACTGACTCTCTTCAAGAGGAATCTTGATGAGTGGATGGGGGATTGTAGGTTTACCCCGGGTATCACTTCTGTGTCACTGTTAGACAGAGGCACAGTATACTAACCTCAAAAAGGGCATAGCAAAATTAATTTAAAATGGGTGGCAAAAGCCAAACACACTCTGGCTAGGCTTATAAATACCCTAGGTCAGATAGCCTAGTATGAGCCTATGAACCTATAAATAATTTCAGAGATAAGGGACTAAGACTTAAAGGCCCAGAGAAACCATCTAGGCTAAGACTTCTACACAGAATATCATTGAAGTGAGAAGAATAAACCCACTAACTGCAGACCCAGAAAAAGCTCACAATTTTCAGTGAACAAATAAATAAGCAGATAAATGCAGTACTATTTTTAAGACAATATTCAATGAAACAATAAAACAGAAAAAATGAAATGCAGTACTATCTTATAACACTGCAAGTTTGTACTTAGCTTGTAATAAAGTTGATGCAGCTCAAGTATGCAACTATTCAGCAAAAATAATTTCAGAGAAAAGGGACTAAGACTTTAAGGCACATAGATACCCTCTATCTAAGACTTCTACACCGAATATCAATGAAGTGAGAAGAATAAACCCACTAACTGCAGACACAGACAGAGCTCACAATTTTGAGTGAATAAAGAAGCAGACAAATGCAGCACTATTTTAACACAATATTCAATGAAACAATAAAACCGAAAAAATGAAATGCAGTACTATCTTATAACACTGCAAGATTGTACTTATCTCAGCTTGTAATAAAGTTGATGCAGCTCAAGTATGCAACTATACAGCAGAAATAATTTCAGAAATAAGGGACTAAGACTTTAAGGCCCAGAGAAACCATCTAGGCTAAGACTTCTACACCAAATATCAATGAAGTGAGAAGAATAAACCCACTAACTGCAGACACAGAAAGAGCTCACAATTTTCAGTGGACAAATAAATTAGCAGATAAATGCAGTAATATTTTAACACAACATTCAATGAAACAATAAAACAGAAAAAATGAAATGCAGTACTATCTTATAACACTGCAAGGTTGTACTTATCTCTGCTTGTAATAAAGTTGATGCAGCTCAAGTATGCAACTATTCAGCAGAAATATTTTCAGAGATAAGGGACTAAGACTTTAAGGCACAGAGCAAGCATCTAGGCTAAGACTTCAACACCGAATATCAATAAAGTGAGAAGAAGAAACCCACTAACTGCAGACACAGAGAGAGCTCACAATTTTCAGTGAACAAATAAATAAGCAGATAAATGCAGTACTGTTTTTAACACAATATTCAATAAAACAATAAAACAGAAAAAAATGAAATGCTGTACTATCTTATAGCACTGCAAGTTTGTACTTATCTCAGCTTGTAATAACGTTGATGCAGCTCAAGTATGGAACTATTCAGCAGAAAAAATTTCAGAGATAAGTGACTTAGACTTTAAGGCACAGAGAAGCCCTCTAGGTTAAGACTTCTACACCGAATATCAATGAAGTAAGAAGAATAAACCCACTAACTGCAGTCACAGAGAGAGCTCACAATTTTCAGTGAAGAAATAAATAAGCAGATAAATGCAGCACTATTTTTAACACAATATTCAATGAAACAATAAAACAGAAAAAATGAAATGCAGTACTATCTTATAACACTCCAAGTTTGTTCTAATCTCAGCTTGTAATAATGTTGATCCAGCTCAAGTATGCAGCTATTCAGCAGAAATAATTTCAGAGATAAGGGACTAAGACTTTAAGGCACAGAGAAACCTTCTAGGCTAAGACTTCTACACTGAATCGACATAAAGTGAGAAGAATAAACTGACTAACTACAGACACAAATAGAGATTACAATTTTCAGTGAATAAATAAATAAGCAGATAAATGCAGTATTATTTTTAACACAACTGCTTCTGTAATGCCCTCTCCAAAAGGGCCTAACAGAAACAGATGCTTGGTGCCAGAGCCATGGGCTCAAGCTCAATGTCGAGAAATGTATAGTTATCCCCTTTGGGAAAAAAAAACGTGTACCAGTAAATTACCAAATAGGTGGCAGTGCACTAAACACAAAAAGTGTGATAAGAGACTTATTGTCCCACTTTACTCATCCCTCATTAGACCCATTATAGCATACAATGTCCCATTTAATATGTACTTCTCAAGACATCTGCATCAACTGGAAAGGCCACAGAAATACCGCAATAAAAGAATCACAGGTCTAAAGCAGATGCCCTTTACTGACCACCTTAACACAATCCAGCTATACTCTGTCGCATAACATCTAATCCGAGGAGATCTTTGCTTAGCATACAAGGCCATATCAAACCCAGAGCTATTGGACATGCTACACTTAAAGAAATCACAATCCCACAGAGCCACATGCTCCAGGGAACTAAACCTTGTCATCACAATAAACAAAACATACTGGAGGGATAGGTTCCTAACCCAGAGACTCTTCAGACTTTGGAAAAGACTGCCCTTACATGTCAATCAAAGAGCCTGTTTGGCCCTCTTCAAAAGAAACCTTGATGATTGGATGGGAGAAAAGAAATTCACCCCAGGGATCACATCAGTCACCCTGATAGAAAGGGGTCTAGGGAAGTAAATAGTGTGAGAAGAAATAGCCAGGGAATTGTTATGGATATGCTTGTATAGGCCGTAGGGCCAATAGCCTAGTACCAACCTATGAACCTATGAACCTATGAACACAATATTTAAAGACGCAATAAAGCAAATGCAGTACTATCATATAACACTGGAAGTTTGTACTTATCTCAGCTTGTAATAAAGTTGATGCAGCTCAAGTATGCAACTATTATGCAGAAATAATTTCAGAGATAAGGGACTAAGACTTTAAGGCACAGAGAAAAACCTCTAGGCTAAGACTTCTACAACAACTATCAATGAAGTGAGAAGAATAAACCCACTAACGGCAGACACACAGAGAGCTCACAATTTTCAGTGAACAAATAAATAAGCAGATAAATGCACTACTATTTTTAACACAATATTCAATGAAACAATAAAACAGAAAAAATGAAATGCAGTACTATCTTATAACACTGCAAGTTTGTACTTATCTCAGCTTGTAATAAAGTTGATGCAGCTCAAGTATGCAACTATTCAGCAGAAATAATTTCAGAGATAAGGGACTAAGACTTTAAGGCACAGAGAAACCATCTAGGCTAAGACTTCTACACCGAATATCAATGAAGTGAGAAGAATAAACTCACTAACTGCAGACACAGAAAGAGCTCACAATTTTCAGTGAACAAATAAATAAGCAGATAAATGCAATACTATTTTTGAACCATTATTCAATGAAACAATAAAACAGAAAAAATGAAATGCAGTACTATCTTATAACACTGCAAGTTTGTACTTATCTCAGCTTGTAATAAAGTTGATGCAGCTCAAGTTTGCAACTATTCAGCAGAAATAATTTCAGAGATAAGGGACTAAGACTTTAAGGCACAGAGCAAGCATCTAGGCTAAGACTTCTACACCGAATATCAATAAAGTGAGAAAAAGAAACCCACTAACTGCAGACACAGAGAGAGCTCACAATTTTCACTGAACAAATAAATAAGCAGATAAATGCAGTACTATTTCTAACACAATATTCAATGAAAAAGTAAAACAGAAAAAATGAAATGCAGTACTATCTTATAACACTGCACATTTGTACTTAGCTTGTAATAAAGTTGATGCAGCTCAAGTATGCAACTATTCAGCAGAAATAATTTTACAGATTAGGGACTAAGGCTTTAAGGCACAGAGAAACCCTCTAGGCTAAGACTTCTACACCGAATATCAGTGAAGTGAGAAGAATAAACCCACTAACTGCAGACACAGAAAGAGCTCAGAATTTTCAGTGAACAAATAAATAAGCAGATAAATGCAATACTATTTTCACCACAATGTTCAATGAAACAATAAAACAGAAAAAATGAAATGCGGTACTGTCCTATAACACTGCAAGTTTGTACTTATCTCAGTTTGTAATAACATTGATGCAGCTCAAGTATGGAACTATTCAGCAGAAAAAATTTCAGAGATAAGTGACTTAGAATTTGAGGCACAGAGAAGCCCTCTAGCCTAAGACTTCTACACCGAATATCAATGAAGTAAGAAGAATAAACCCTCTAACTGCAGTCACAGAGAGAGCACACAAAAACCTGTAGGCTAAAACTTCTACACCAAATATCAATGAAGTGAGAAGAATAAACCCACTAACTGCAGACACACAGAGAGCTCACAATTTTCAATGAACAAATAAATAAGCAGATAAATGCACTACTATTTTTAAAACAATATTCAATGAAACAATAAAACAGAAAAAATGAAATGCAGTACTATCTTATAACACTGCAAGTTTGTACTTAGCTTGTAATAAAGTTGATGCAGCTCAAGTATGCAACTATTCAGCAAAAATAATTTCAGAGATAAGGGACTAAGACTTTAAGGCACTGAAAAACCCTCTAGGCTAAGACTTCTGCACTGAATAACAATGAAGTGAGAAGAATAAACCCACTAACTGCAGACACAGAAAGAGCTCACAATTTTCAGTGAACAAATAAATAAGCAGATAAATGCAATACTATTTTCACCACAATATTCAATGAAACAATAAAACAGAAAAAATGAAATGCAGTAATATCTTATAACACTGCAAGTTTGTACTTATCTCAGCTTGTAATAAAGTTGATGCAGCTCAAGTATGGAACTATTCAGCAGAAATAATTTCAGACATAAAGGACTAAGACTTTAAGGCACAGAGCAAGCATCTAGGCTAAGACTTCTACACCGAATATCAATAAAGTGAGAAAAAGAAACCCACTAACTGCAGACACAGAGAGAGCTCACAATTTTCACTGAACAAATAAATGAGCAGATAAATGCAGTACTATTTTTAACACAATATTCAATGAAACAATAAAACAGAAAAAATGAAATGCAGTACTATCTTATAACACTGCAAGTTTGTACTTATCTCAGCTTGTAATAAAGTTGATGCATCTGAAGTATGCAACTATTCAGCAGAAATAATTTCAAAGATAAGGGACTAAGACTTTAAGGCACAGAGAAACCATCTAGGCTAAGACTTCTACACCGAATATCAATAAAGTGAGAAAAAGAAACCCACTAACTGCAGACACAGAGAGAGCTCACAATTTTCACTGAACAAATAAATAAGCAGATAAATGCAGTACTATTTTTAACACAATATTCAATGAAACAATAAAACAGAAAAAATGAAATGCAGTACTATCTTATAACACTGCAAGTTTGTACTTATCTCAGCTTGTAATAAAGTTGATGCAGCTCAAGTATGCAACTATTCAGCAAAAATAATTTCAGAGAAAAGGGACTAAGACTTTAAGGCACAGTCATACCCTCTAGGCTAAGACTTCTACACCGAATATCAATGAAGTGAGAAGAATAAACCCACTAACTGCAGACACAGAGAGAGCTCACAATTTTCAGTGAACAAATAAATAAGCAGATAAATGCAGTACTGTTTTAACACAATATTCAATGAAACAATAAAACAGAAAAAATGAAATGCAGTACTATCTTATAACACTGCAAGTTTGTACTTATCTCAGCTTGTAATAAAGTTGATGCAGCTCAAGTTGGCAACTCTTCAGCATAAATAATTTCAGAGATAAGGGAATAAGACCTTAAGGAACAGAGAAACTATCTAGGCTAAGACTTCTACACCAAATAACAATGAAGTGAGAAGAATAAACCCACTAACTGCAGACACAGAAAGAGCTCACAATTTTCAGTGAACAAATAAATAAGCAGATAAATGCAGCACTATTTTTAACACAATAATCAATGAAACAATAAAACAGAAAAAATGAAATGCAGTACTACCTTATAACACTCCAAGTTTGTACTAATCTCAGCTTGTAATAATGTTGATCTAGCTCAAGTATGCAGCTGTTCAGCAGAAATAATTTCAGAGATAAGGGACTATGACTTTACGGCACAGAGAAACCCTCTAGGCTAAGACTTCTACACTGAATCTACATAAAGTGAGAAGAATAAACTCACTAACTGCAAACCCAAAGAGAGCTTATAATTTTCAGTGAACAAATAAATAAGCAGATAAAGGCAGTATTATTTTTAACACAACTGTTTCTGTAATGCCCTCTCCAAAAGTGCCTTACAGAAACAGATGCTTGGTGCCAGAGCCATGGGCTCAAGCTCAATGCCAAGAAATGTATAGTTATCCCCTTTGGGAAAAAAACATGTACCCGTAAAGTACCAAATAGGTGGCAGTACACTAAACACAGAAAGTGTGATAAGAGACTTAGGGACACAGGTGAACAGTGGTCTCACCTTCAATAACCACATCACCACAATAGTCAGGAAATCCTGCTATGTGGCACACCTCATCACTATGGGATTTTCATCCAGAAGAAAGGATGTCATTGTCCCACTGTACTCATCCCTCATTAGACCCATTATAGCACACAATGCCCCATTTGGTATGCACTTCTCAAGACATCTGCAACACTGGAAAGGCCACAGAAATACCTCAATAAAAGAATCACAGGCCTAAAGCAGATGCCCTTTACTGACCACCTTTACAAAATCCAGTAATACTCTGTCGCATAACGTCTACTCCAAGGCGATCTTTGCTTAGCATACAAGGCCATGTCAAACCCAGAGCTATTGGACATGCTACACTTAATAAAATCCCAATCCCTCAGAGCCACACGCTCCAGGGATCTAAACCTTGTCATCACAATAAACAAAACATACTGGAGGGATAGGTTCCTGACCAGGAGACTCTTCAGACTCTGGAATAGACTGCCTATACATGTCAATCAAAGAGCCTCTTTGGCCCTTTTCAAAAGGAACCTTGATGACTGGATGGGAGAAAGGAAATTCATCCCAGGGATCACATCAGTCACCCTGATAGACAGGGGTCTAGTGAAGTAAATAGTGTGAGAAGAAATAGCCGGGGAATTGTTATGGCTAGGCTTGTATAGGCCCTAGGACCGATAGCCTAGTACCAATCTATGAACCTATGAACCTAAGAACACAATATTTAATGAAACAATATAACAAATTCAGTACTATCTTATAACACTGGAAGTTTGTACTTATCTCAGCATGTAGTAAAGATGATGCAGCTCAAGTATGCAACTATTGAGCAGAAATAATTTCAGAGATAAGGGACTAAGACTTTTAGGCACAAAGAAACCCTCTAGGCTAAGACGTCTACATCGAATATCAATGAAGTGAGAAGAATAAACCCACTAACTGCAGACACAGAGAGAGCTCAAAATTTTCAGTGAACAAATAAATAAGCAGATAAATGCAGTACTATTTTTAACACAATATTCAATGAAATAATAAAACAGAAAAAATAAAATGCAGTACTATCTTATAACACTGCAAGTTTGTACTTAGTTTGTAATAAAGTTGATGCAGCTCAAGTATGCAACTATTCAGCAGAAATAATTTCAGAGATAAGGGACTAAGACTTTAAGGCACAGAGAAACCCTCTAGGCTAAGATGTCTACACTGAATATCAATGAAGTGAGAAGAATAAACCCACTAACTGCAGACACAGAGAGAGCTCACAATTTTCAGTGAACAAATAAATAAGCAGATAAATGCAGTACTATTTTTACCACAATATTCAATGAAATAATAAAACAGAAAAAAAGAAATGCAGTACTATCTTATAACACTGCAAGTTTGTACTTAGCTTGTAATAAAGTTGATGCAGCTCAAGTATGCAACCATTCAGCAGAAATATTTTCAGACATAGGGGACTAAGACTTTAAGGCACGGAGAAACCCTCTAGGCTAAGACTTCTACACTGAATATCAATGAAATGAGAAGAATAAACCCACTAACTGCAGACACAGAGAGAGCTCACAATTTTCAGTGAACAAATAAATAAGCAGATAAATACAGTACTATTTTATCACAATATTCAATGAAACAATAAAACAAAAAAAATGAAATGCAGTACTCTCTTATAACACTGAACATTTGTACTTATCTCAGCTTGTAATAAAGTTGATGCAGCTCAAGTTTGCAACTATTCAGCAGAAATAATTTCAGAGATAAGGGACTAAGACTTTAAGGCACAGAGAAACCATCTAGGCTAAGACTTCTACACCGAATAACAATGAAGTGAGAAGAATAAACCCACTAACTGCAGACACAGAAAGAGCTCACAATTTTCAGTGAACAAATAAATAAGCAGATAAATGCAATACTATTTTCACCTCAATATTCAATGAAACAATAAAACAGAAAAAATGAAATGCAGTAATATCTTATAACACTGCAAGTTTGTACTTATCTCAGCTTGTAATAAAGTTGATGCAGCTCAAGTTTGCAACTATTCAGCAGAAATAATTTCAGAGATAAGGGACTAAGACTTTAAGGCACAGAGAAACCATCTAGGCTAAGACTTCTACACAGAATAACAAAGAAGTGAGAAGAATAAACCCATTAACTGCAGACACAGAAAGAGCTCACTTTTTTCAGTGAACAAATAAATAAGCACATTAATGCAGCACTATTTTTAACACAATATTCAATGAAACAAACAGGAAAATATAAAAAGCTGTACTATCTTATAACACTGCAAGTTTGTACTTATCTCAGCTTGTAATAACGTTGATGCAGCTCAAGTATGGAACTATTCAGCAGAAAAAAATTCAGAGATAAGGGACTTAGAATTTGAGGCACAGAGAAGCCCTCTAGGCTAAGACTTCTACACCAAATATCAATGAAGTAAGAAGAATAAACCCACTAACTGCAGTCACAGAGAGAGAGTACACAATTTTCAGTGAAGAAATAAATAAGCAGATAAATGCAGCTCTATTTTTAACACAATATTCAATGAAACAATAAAACAGAAAAAATGAAATGCAGTACTATCTTATAACACTCCAAGTTTGTACTAATCTCAGCTTGTAATAATGTTGATCCAGCTCAAGTATGCAGCTATTCAGCAGAAATAATTTCAGAGATAAGGGACTAAGACTTTAAGGCACAGAGAAACCTTCTAGGCTAAGACTTCTACACTGAATCAACATAAAGTGAGAAGAATAAACTGACTAACTGCAGACACAAAGAGAGCTCAGGATTTTCAGTGAATAAATAAATAAGCAGATAAATGCAGTATTATTTTTAACACAACTGCTTCTGTAATGCCCTCTCCAAAAGGGCCTTACAGAAACAGATGCTTGGTGCCAGAGCCATGGGCTCAAGCTCAATGTCAAGAAATGTATAGTTATCACCTTTGGGAAAAAAAACATGTACCAGTAAATTACCAAATAGGTGGCAGTACACTAAACACAGAAAGTGTGATAAGAGACTTATTGTCCCACTTTACTCATCCCTCATTAGACGCATTATAGCATACAATGCCCCATTTGATATGTACTTCTCAAGACATCTGCATCAACTGGAAAGGCCACATAAATACCTCAATAAAAGAATCACAGGCCTAAAGCAGATGCCCTTTACTGACCACCTTAACAAAATCCAGCTATACTCTGTCGCATAACATCTACTCCGAGGTGATCTTTGCTTAGCATACAAGGCCATGTCAAACCCAGACATGCTACACTTAAAGAAATCCCAATCCCTCAGAGCCACATGCTCCAGGGATCTAAACCTTGTCATCACAATAAACAAAACATACTGGAGGGATAGGTTCCTAACCCAGAGACTCTTCAGACTCTGGAAAAGACTGCCCTTACATGTCAATCAAAGAGCTTGTTTGGCCCTCTTCAAAAGAAACCTTGATGATTGGATGGGAGAAAGGAAATTCACCCCAGGGATCACATCAGTCACCCTGATAGAAAGGGGTCTAGGGAAGTAAATAGTGTGAGAAGAAATAGCCAGGGAATTGTTATGGATAGGCTTGTATAGGCCCTAGGGCCAATAGCCTAGTACCAACCTATCAACCTATGAACCTATGAACACAATATTTAAAGAAGCAATAAAGCAAATGCAGTACTATCATATAACACTGGAAGTTTGTACTTATCTCAGCTTGTAATAAAGTTGATGCAGCTCAAGTATGCAACTATTCAGCAGAAATAATTTCAGAGATAAGGGACTAAGACTTTAAGGCACAGAGAAAAACCTGTAGGCTAAAACTTCTACACCAAATATCAATGAAGTGAGAAGAATAAACCCACTAACTGCAGACACACAGAGCGCTCACAATTTTCAATGAACAAATAAATAAGCAGATAAATTCAGTACTATTTTTAAAACAATATTCAATGAAACAATAAAACAGAAAAAATGAAATGCAGTACTATCTTATAACACTGCAAGTTTGTACTTAGCTTGTAAAAAAGGTGATGCAGCTCAAGTATGCAACTATTCAGCAAAAATAATTTCAGAGATAAGGAACTAAGACTTTAAGGCACTGAAAAACCCTCTAGGCTAAGACTTCTGCACTGAATAACAATGAAGTGAGAAGAATAAACCCACTAACTGCAGACACAAAAAGAGCTCACAATTTTCAATGAACAAATAAATAAGCAGATAAATGCAGTACTATTTTTAACACAATACTCAATGAAAAAATAAAAAGCAGTACTATTTTATAACACTGCAAGTTTGTACTTATCTCAGCTTGTAATAACGTTGATGCAGCTCAAGTATGGAACTTTCAGCAGAAATAATTTCAGATATAAGTGAGTTAGATGTTAAGGCACAGAGAAACCCTCTAGGCTAAGACTTCTACACCGAAAATCAATGAAGTGAGAAGAATAAACCCACTAACTGCAGACACACAGAGAGCTCACAATTTTCAATGAACAAATAAATAAGCAGATAAATGCAGTACTATTTTTAACACAACTGTTTCTGTACGGACCTCTATAAAAGGGCCGTACAGAAATGGAAGCTTGGTGCCAGAGCCATGGGTTCAAGCTCAATGCCAAGAAATGTATAATTATCCCCTTTGGGAAAAAAATATATACACGTGAATTACCACATAGGTGGCAGTACACTAAATACCAAATGTGTGATAAGAGACTTAGGGACACAGGTGGACAGTCGTCTCACCTTCAATAACAACATCGCTACAACAGTCAGGAAATCCTTCTATGTGGCACACCTCATCACTTAAGGCTTTTCATCCAGAAGAAAGGAGGTCATTGTCCCACTGTACTCATCCCTCATTAGACCCATTATAGAATACAATGCCCCATTTGGTATGTACTTCTCAAGACATCTGCAACAACTGGAAAGGCCACAGAAATTCCTCACTAAAAGAATCACAGGCCTAAAGCAGATGCCCTATGCTGACCACCTTAAAAACTCCAGCTATACTCTGTCGCATATTGTCTACTCGGAGGCGATCTCTGCTTAGCATACAAGGCCATGTCAAATCACAAGCTGTTGGACATGCTACACTTAAAGAAATCCCAATCCCTCAGAGCCACACGCTCCAGGGATCTAAACCTTGTCATCACAGTAAACAAAACATGCTGGAGGGATAGATTCCTTACCCAGAGACTCCCCAGACTCTAGAATAGACTGCCCATACATGTCAAGCAGAGAGCCTCTTTGGCCCTCTTCAAAAGGAACCTTGATGATTGGATGGGAGAAAGTTAAATCACCCGGGGGTTCACGTTAGTCACCTTGCTTGTCAGGGGTACAGGGAAGTAAATAGTGTCCGAAGAAATAGCAAGGGAATTGTTATGGCTAGGCTTGTATAGGCCCTAGGGCTGATAGCCTAGTACCAATCTATGAACCTATGAACCTATGAACACAATATTCAAGAAACATTAAAACCGAAAAAATGCAATGCAGTACTATCTTATAACACTGCAAGTTTGTACTTATCTCAGCTTGTAATAAAGTTGATGCAGCTCATGTATGCATCTATTCAGCAGAGATAATTCCAGCTTCAGGGTCTTACAAATGTTCATACTACAGTACTTGCAGCTCTGCACTAACTGGCATTTGTCAAAAACAATTTCATTTTACATAACTTCTGATGTTCACCTTATTTATCACTGCTGCAGTTGACTTAGCTATATTGTTTATATCCTGCCAATGATATAAACAGCCAGTCACTTCTAAAGCTTCAGGACATCTTTCATGCACCTAAACTGTCAAGCTCCTTGAGCTGAGATGACTAAAACACAAGTTTGGGTGTAAAGCCCTTCAGAGCATTACTACCGCCAAACAGTATACACCTCCGAGACTCTGAGGGTTTTGAGGAGCGATGGTTGGCTTCTGCTTTCATTTGTTGGGCAGATAAGTTCTCTTGCAAAAAAAAAAAATAATAATTTTCTTAAATTTGATGATGTCTTACTACTTTCCTTTTCTGGAAAGTTATTTAAAGCTAGAGATGTTGTGTTTTAGTGGACTGTCTTGAGACTGTAACCTACTTTTAACCCCGAGCGCTCATTTTTATTGTCAGTTTAAAAGTGGTGTAAAATAATTGAAAACATGTTTCTGTGGAGAAATTGTATTTATTTTACTTTTTTTGGGGTACTTTTTACTGTGTTTTCAGAAACAAAGTAACTTTTGTCGACTAATAGTGTTTCCTGGCAATTGCTCTTGTCATCCATGGGGAAACAGGCACTATTTTAGGCTTGACCATGGAACAGACTCTTGGTCTCATGGCTGGACCTTCTTCCAGCTACAAAAAGAAAAAAATAAGGAAACAGCCTTTGCCACTACATCAGACTAGCAATTTGCCTCATCTACAGGTGGGTAAATCTGCTGTGGCCATTTGCTGTACCTCATACCACTCACCTTTTGTTCTGGATCTCTCTGGTTTAGCATCTATTGCCACTATGGACTAGGGGCTTGCCACATCCTATGCACCTTTTGGGGTCCCTTCAGTGGGCAAGGGAGTGCCACTCTTGTCGATCCTGGAAGAGGAGATAGAGAAGGTTTCTCTGTTGTAACAGAATGCTGTGCCCACCCCTGGAAAGTTGCTAATGTCATTAGTAATATGGCTGGCCCCATTTTTCCTGTCAAAAAGAAACATAAAAGCAAGCATGTATCCAACCTCCATCAGTTTTCTTTGGATAGGAGTAGTTTACTGGGTGGCTCAAGGTTTAGTTCAGGCTATTGATCTTTCTTGTAAAATAGTTTCTGGGAAAAGAAAGAGGAATTTCTATTTTCCTGAAGATATTCAAGATTCTGAATCTAAAGATGAAGACGCAGGGATGGATACAGCATTTTTCCTCAGATTTGTGATCCTGACTCAGAAGATATCGAAGTCTCTGATTCTCCCCGTGGGGGGTTCTCTTTCTCTAAAACTATTGCTACAATGTGCCAGTGTTTTCAGTGAGAGAATACTAAGGTTTCTCAGTTTCTCAGAAAATATTATGCGTTGTTACAGAAGGATTTTCCAGAACCTACACCCATTCCTCCTGTTCTGTCTGCTTTAGAGTATGTGTTACTGCCTGCAATTTTTCTGATTTTAAAATTGCCCTTGGATAGAGATTTAGTGTTTGACCCCTCTGCTGCAGAGGTGATCAAAAAGCTGATTAAGGGAATGTCAAGAAATTTTCAGCCTTCCTTTCCCAAATTTTCCAAGGTATTTTCTATCTTCTTATATAATTTTGTCAAAAAGCAGAATAAACAGTCGTAACAAAATAGGTAAACAGAAATTTCAGAAAAAAATTGTAAGGAGAGTTTCAAAAAGAAATAACTAAGAAGCACAACAAACTGCAGAACTGTCATCCAACCCAGATGGTTAAAAAGAAGAAACCAGCAGAACTTTTAAAGATTTATTTCGTTAGCACTTTCATTCACAAAATATGTGAACTTCTTCAGACAAAGAATACTTGTTTCATTAAAATTTAAATAAAACTAGTACTGGCTTGGATTACAGTTTTCAAAAAGAAATCTTGATCCTCCCAAAATCAAGGACAGGTCCATAGGTCTGAATGACTAAGAGACCTTGTGAACTCCTAACACCCCGCTCCCTTTCTTCTTCCAAAAGTCTGAATATCCATTTTTCCCTTTGGCAACAGATTGTTTCAGACAAATGAATTCTCATTCATCCTGGTTACAGGTGGCAGTTATGGAAATTCTTCCTTTCCAGGGGTCAGTTTTATTTCCACCAGTTCTTCATCACATGATCTCCCAAACTGTGATAGAGCCAGTTCCTGCTTCCCAGGTTGGAAAAGATTTTTATTCAAGGATGTTCCTAGTGCCAAAGAAAGAAAATGCTTGGAGACCAATTCCGGATCTTTCTTTCCTAAACCTGTTTGTGATAACACCTAAATTCCAAATAATGTCAATTCACAGCCTATTACCTTTTGTCCCTCTTTCAAGTTTTCTGTCAACACTAGACTTAAAAGATGCTTATCATCAAATCCCTATTTTCCAGACTTCGGACATTTCTTAAGGTTTTGTATGTCTGTATCAGAGCATCAATTTTCTGCCTTACCCTTTGGACTATCCACTTCATCAAAAGGGTTTACAAAGTTTCTAGCTCCAGTTATATCTCATTACAGGCTACAGGGTAGCCACATTTTTCCATATTGAGGTGATGCTTATCTTTGAAGAAGCTTTTTCAAAATGTCAGGTATCTTTCTGTCTTGGGTGAGAGATGTCTTACACAAGCTAGGATCCCAAGAAAACATTCAAAAGTCTTTCTTGACTCCTTCTCACAGGATTGTATTCTTGGGATATCAACTAGACACCTCAGTTCAAACAGCTTTTCTTCCACAAGAAAAAAAATCTTTATCTAAATCTATTTCTAAGTTTTTTTACTCATACTTCAGTCACTGTGAGGCTATACCTCAGGATTTTGGGTCTTATGGCATCTATGATTCTCGTGATACCCTCTGAAGACTCCACATGATACCATGGTATCTAAAGTCTCTCTGATCCCAGCATCATCACCTTTTATCTTTTCAAACTTCATTGTTGGCAGTTTTTAGAAGATATTTCTTTTGGTGGAGACAACAGATGTTCATGTCTCTCCATCCCACTCCCTTCTTTAAAGGAGTCACGTCAGACACTTTGGACTTTGCTTGGGAAGCAGTTTCAGGAGAGATAACACTGCAGGGGGTATGGGACACCAAGGACAGATGCAAAACACATAAATATCAAGGAGATGCTTACCCTGATCAAGCCACTCAACTCTCTGAACCATCTTTGATCCGCAGGACCACTTCAAATGGTTACCAGCAATACCACATTCATGTGGTGCATCAAAAACAAGGGGAACCAGGTCATACTACCTTTGAAGACTAGCCATGCTAGATTTGGATATAGCTTCAAAGCACAGTCTCACTCTACAGGCATCCTACATTACATCAGAGCAAAACTGTATGGCAGACATACTGAGTGGGACCAGGGCAGACCCTCATGAATGGAAACTAGATCAGGTGAGTCTTCCAAGATTTGATCCATCTGGGTGGAGCTCCTCAAGTAGATCTCCTTGCCTCATCTCTGGACAAACAAATGGCAAGACTTGTTCAAGGACTCCATGCAAGAAGGCCTGGAAGACAGATGCTTTTTCTTTTTCTGGGACAAGAATATTCTTGTATGCATTCCCATCCTTTCCACTAATATCTAGGGTACTTCTGAAGATTCAGAAGGAATCCCCCAAGATCATTGTGGTGACTCCCTTCTGGCCAGGCAACCGTGGTTCTCCCTTATTATGGAAATGGCCAGGGGCAGTTACCACAAGCTGCTTCACATAATGGATCTACTCACACAAGAACAGGGGTGTTTGATACACCCCAACATCAATCAACTTAAATGACTACCTGGATGATAGGGTCTTAATTCCTTTTAGCCACCTGTTTACTGAGGATGTGCAGCAGGTACTAATGGAGGCAAGAAAGCCTGTTACTAGAAAACCATATATTAGTAAATGGACATTTTTTACTTGTTGGTGCCAACAACATAACTAGCACATATTCAGGGCTAGTAGTTCTCTGGTTCTACAGTATTTGTGTAAGTTACTATCCCATGACCTTTCCATCAGTTATTTCAGCATGTCTACTCATGGATCCTCCCCTTTCAATGCAGTGTCATGTCAAAATGTTCTTAAAGTGGTTTTGTATAAGAGGCATCCAGCAAAACTGGTGGCCCCTAATTGCATCTTTGTTTTGTGTTAGAAAACACTTGTTCCATTTGAACCAGCTAATAAGGCTGAAATTAGGTTCTTAACATGGAAAGTTTTACTGATTGCGCTGACTTCTGCAAGAAGGGTATCTGAGATGCAAGCTCTTATGGTGAGTCAACCCTGTCTTATTTTCCATATGGACAGGGTTTCTTTAAGAACAATTCCTTCTTTTATAGCTAAGGTGGTATCTCAGTTTACTTTAAGCCAAATTATCCATCTCCCCATTTTCTTTCCTGAACCTAAACACAAGGGAGAAAGGATACTCCATAGCTTGGATAACCACAGACAACTCGGGTGCTTTTTTGACAAAACTAAATCTTTCAGGTCTTCAGATCAATTGCTCATTTCTTGTAAAGGTAAAAATAAAGAACACCTTGTGTCAAAACAGATTATTTCCAAAAGGATGTCTAAGGCTACTGCCTTTTCTTATACTCATAATAACAAAACTAGGTCAAGTCCCATGCTACCAGGGTCTTGGCTTTATCTATGGCTTTTTGGAAATGGTTGTATTCTAGAAGCATTCTAGAGTCTGCTACATGGTCCTCTGTATGTACATAATTTTACAATACTATACGCTTGATTCCTTCTCCAGGTCCAGATCAAACTTTACTTGGACCATTCTCTAGGGGCCCCCAGATTCTTTTCCTTCCACCTCCCAAATGTGGTTAACTAAGTTAATATATCTATGTAGCTAAGGTTATTGCAGCAGTGATCAATATGATGAACATACTGCAGTTGTGTAAGTTAAACTTACCATAACAGCAGATATCTGAATGATCAGTGCTGCAGTATTCATTCCCCCCATCCACCTCCTTGTTTTTGGTGTGTTTTTTATGGCAGGGTGTGTACATTTAATTTTGTTGTTGCTAGCATTACCCTTTCAGGGCTCAGCCTCTCTCTTTTTGCTATCAGGAAAGCTCTGAAGAGGTTTACACCCAAAACTTGTTTAAGTCAGCTCAGCTTGAACTAACTGACAGTTTGGGTAGATGGAAGGTGCCCTGAATCTTTGGAAGATGGCTGGCTGTTATATCTTTGGCAGAACACAACCTATATAACAAAGGCTACTGCAGCAGTGGTAATTCAAACAGCTACTGTTATAGCAAATTTAACTTACAAAACTGTTATTTTCTCTTATTATGCTGCTATAATCCATTCTGGGGAAGGAGCAACTATAGTGGACTTATCAAATTTTCAAAAAAATCTCATTCTGAGCTTTTTCTATTTGGCACATTTTCCTTATAAATATACCCTCCAATAAATAATATTGTATTGCATGGAGCATGCTTATTATGTGAAAGTTGTTAAGGTTGGGTCCCACACTAGGCAGTAAAATCTGCCTGCACTGACTAGCAAATGGCAGAGACAGAATAAATAATTGTTTCTGCCTGCTGTCCATTTGGTAATGTGTCCCAAAGTTCCTATAATACACTTAGAAACTTGCTACAATAACAAGATTTGTCTTTGCTTGTAATTTCTGAAGGATATGAAAGAAAGTCCTATGAATTCCATTATTTAGTGACTTCAATCCTCAGTGATTTGTCTGAAAACTACAAATTTTATGATGAAGAAACCAAAAATATGAAGCAATAATCTGGATGTTGCATGAAAATATGGACAGTGGAGAGGTGTGAAAGGTAAGTAAATATGGCATACAGTGTTTTTCTGCCACTCTAACAGTACCCATTAGTTGTTTTATGGCTTTGAAACACAGCAAAACATTTTGAGTTTTTTCCCCATAACTAGTAGCACTTGGAGCAGATAAAGCTCCATGCACTATACAGAATTATAATTGTCTCACCGCTCACGACACTAAATCATATGTTCTCAACATAGTTGCCAAGATTCACCGCTTGAGCTTCATTCTCACAATGAATTTCTTGGCATCCAAGTCTCAGACATGTAATAAGTGGGTTATGATCGGTGAGCCCATCATAATCCTCTATATTATTAACAGATAATATTTCAAATCCTCAGATATGTATATATATATATATATATATATATATATATATATATATATATTTTTTTTTTTTTTTGTCCTGTGCATAGTCAGACCTTTAATTGTCTAGTTAACTCTCTTTTTTATCACCCTAACTAATGGAGTGCATTCACTGCTAATTGGTATGT
>NC_056741.1:398375554-398423054 GCF_019279795.1 Protopterus annectens | reverse complement strand
ATCAAAAAAGATTTAGAAAATGATCGGCACCTACTTGAACAGTGGCTTTTCCAGCATAAACACATTCTCAATACCACCAAAACCAGAGCCATGAATGTTGGTACTAGGCAAAACCTATCCCAGGTGTCCAAGCAATGTTGAATAATGTGCAACAACAGACAACCTATTGAAGCTACAAACCAGTTCAAGTAAATTAATAAAATGTTATTGACCTGGTTCATTTTTACCTGCTTGAGCTTTCTGTGTCTTGTACAACAATTCAAGAAACAGGAATTTGGCTAGATCAGTCACTCGCCATTCAACTGCATGTAAAACAATAAAATAAAAAAAAAATCTTTATCTCATGTTTTGGGAAATTAAATTCTCCCACTTCTTTCTCTCTGAAGGAACAATGGCTGTAGGGAAAGGAACTCTACCAGCTTAGCTTGAATGCAATCTCCCCATCACAGTAAACACCTAAAAGAAAAAAAAAAAAAAACATGCGTTTCTACAAAATACAACCAATAATATATGTTGATTACCACATTGGCCTCTTATACAGAGCACCATTGTTCAGTCCTGACAAAAGTTAAATGGCTGCCCAGCTCAACTAATTTTATCTTTAACATACAAACTACTATACTAAGATATATTTAACTTCTTTGCAAGCTGCCTGTCTAAAATCCCAATTTACAAACTGTGTTCCTAATCCAGCCTCTCATTAATTACCCCATGCAGCAAAGTCTACACCAGTGACCATTGCCTCAAATCATGGCTTCACAGCTAAGAGAGCCAGTTGCAACTGACTTGTAAGAAATTACCCCTTCAATAAATTTAGAAGTCAACCCAAGAACTGCCCACAGAAACAAGCTCAGTACAAATGCTTTCATCTGTAAGTTATAACATGGACAACTAAAACCCACTCAATACTGTTCCTGACTTCTTCCTAGTAAAATGTCCACTGACAGCTAAATAAGCTTCACCACTACCTCCCCTCATCCTATTCCTCACCCCTTCAATATCATTTTCCCCTTTATTCCCTTCTTTCCCTCTTTCATTTTCTTCCCCCCTACTTTTTTAAGCTTTATTGTACACAATGTAAATACCGTATGCTAATAATCATTACTATGCCTGTGATAATCTCTTAGATGCTATCCAGTCTAATAATTGGTTTTGTAAATGCCAAAACTACCAGTGTGTTATTACATTCATAGCTTGTCTGGAATTTTATTTTGTACTTCAGAAAAGGTCCTTTGTACTTAAATATTGCAAGCTTGTTTTCTATTCTCCTCTTATACTCTGGGGTAAACATATGAATGGTCCTTAAGGGTCAGTGTTTTGTCATGGTTAACAAAGGAAAATAAATTCAATTTTTTCATGTACACTATGAAACAACATTATGCATTAATATGGAGGATCTGTGGGGCCTTTCATTAACAAGACAGTCAATGCTTCCTCTAATAAGTAATTAGTAACAGAACCGATAACATCATTGATAAGGAAGGCTATAACAATGCTATAGATGATCAATTTCCATTAGTGTTGAAATGTGACATTAAACTGATAGAAAAACAGTTTGTAAAGGTCAGACAAGATATCTAAAAGTATACTTTTACTTCAATCTGCAGAGAATTACACTTGGCGTCTACCTTCTGTTGTTGCAATGCATACAAGTCCTTGGATTGCTATAGTTAAGATAATTCTATTTATCTGATATTAATTAAAGATAATATGTTAATTTAACCAAGGAATGTGACAAGGTATCTACAGGAATTCTGCATCACTATATAAAACTTTTTTATTTGCTACTCCTTTACAGAAACAAATTAAATTCACTGTTTCAAACTAAATATTCTAAGAAAGCACAACAAGTTCCTAGGTTTAATTTTTCCTATTAAGCTAAGACCTTTGTAGTACCTAAAAAACTGAAGGCTGTTATACACTGTCTATGGCTGCTTATTTTCTACCAGATAACTGTGTTTTAATTTTAAAAATACGTAGACATATTACTTTGTATTTTTTACAGAATTAGTTTATTCCATAGTCTTTGAAGATTCTCTGTAACAAGCCTGTCATGTTTTTGCTAGTACCAATGCCTGTTTAGCATAGCTACACCAAATGAAATTGGCTACTGTACTCTTAGACATATAATCATTGAAACATTGCGGTTGATTGCACAGATGCATAAGCAGTTCACTAGAAGTTAACCTGTGAAATAGCAATGTACACCAGAGAAAATATGCAAAAGACAAAAATGCAGCTTGTGTGAGGGAGTGTCATGTCAGGAAGTGTGTAAAATGTAATAAATTAGTGTAATCGAAATGCTGGTGTGTGTAAGATCTCCATTGGTTATGGACTCAAAACAGAAGAGGCAGCACAAAAATCAATGTAGTTTTATTATAAAGTCACATTGGCAGATAATAATTATCAAGACTGTGCAGTGGAATATAAAATACATGCAATAAGTGTTAAACAGTAGATTGTGCACTACATAATGGGGACAGTAACAAGCCCTATCAAGAAGAAGAATGAAGCCATGACTACTGCAGAGATGACTCATGTTCAGTTACTGACATGGCAAGCTGAGTGACATGGAGGGGAAAGATACATTTGGTGGCCAATGTCAAATCATTATCCTTTAATGGTGTAAGTTTGGTAAGTCAGTGAAACTGATAACACCTAGCAGTGGGTAATTACACTGCCCGTCTGTAGCAAACACTCATGCTCCATCAGGTAGGGACTTTCTTGGTGATGTGTTGTCCTGTATTATTTTGGTGGCCTTTCAGATGCTACTTGCAGAATAAAGATGTATCAGTGGAAGACTCGAACCTTTTACCTTCTCTGCAACCCTCACCACTCTTTGTAGATCCTTCTTTTCTGTAACTGTGCAGTTTCCAAACCACACTGTGAAGTTGCAGGTGAGGATGCTCTCTGTTGCTACTCTGTAGAAGGTGGAGAGAATATGAGGAGAAAGCTTAGCTTTTTTCAGCCTTCTACCTATCAGCAAGTCATTAAAGATTAAAGAGATAAAATGACATTTACATTTCAGACCTTATACCCTTTATAAATTCATGGTAAAACAAAACCTGCTATTCTGTCAACTTTCTAAGTTTGTAAGAACAACATTTAAAAACTGTCCTTATTTTTGCACTTTTGTCCCCCCATTATTAATTATATTTTTTGTAAATTTTTCACATTGTTAATACTTTTAAATGTTCTATGTTTTTATGGTGCTTTTCTCCCTGGGCCTCCACTGAAACTGAACACTTAATGACCCAGTGGAGCAAACAATTGCCAATAACTAAATAAATAAATAAATAGCTCCAATTACACAGAAGTTCAAAGAGAACAGATTACAGTGGAACGGACACAAATGCAGAAAAGCAGAAAACAATATGTTAAAGAAGATTTGGGGTCAGACACAAAGAAGGCAAGAGAAAACATGGGAGTCCAGCAAAAAGGTGGATGGATTGTGTGAGAGAAGACCTGTGACAGTCAGGCATGGCATTGAATTAAGAGACATGGCAACAGTGGACACAACACCCCAACCCCATGTAGAAAATTGGAAAAAGATGGGTTGATGATGATGATGATGATAATGTGTGTGTTTGTACCTCACTTTTTTTTACCCTCAGTGCAAGTCAGCCAGCTAAGACAACTAACTTGCACCTCTCTATACATTGTTCCGCAAGCACCAATAGAAACCTTCCAGCACTAGGCACTGGCTCTGCTGTTATGGATTTATCTACATGTGCTACAAATTCTGCAAGATTACCTATAAAAAACAGGAGCAGATATTCTTAAAGTTTGATCTTCATGAATCCCCCTCCTTCCATGACTTAAGGATTGAATTTTGGAATATGAAATAAGCATATGGAAGACTGCTGGCATGGGAACCAAAATCACATCATAAGTAAACAAACAGTCTGAAATAAAGGTCAGCTAGCATACAATGTGCAAGTTAAGAAGGCAGAATTAAGAACTGGTGGGATTGTGCAGTACATTTGCTGCAGAGCAGATTTTTTGTTTTGAAAGTATACCGGTCAGTGTGGTGTTGCCTCCCAGTGATGTTAGATAAGACATACTATTTCTTAGGTCTATCCACAGAGATTGCCAAAAGTCTCAGAGCTCTTTCTAAATATGGGGTCACAAAAGATATAACTGCTACATCAGAGATGCCATAAATGAGGATCTATTGGACAAGAGAGGTATAAAGAAGGATGAAAGGAGGGAATAGATGTGCATGCCTTCCACTGCATCAGAAATCCCTTTCTATGCTGTCCCAAAATATATTACTTCCTCTAATTAATTACAAAAACTAGGTGTCAAGATCAAGGCTTGGAACCTCTAAAATGGATACACATAGTAGAGAAGCAGCAAGCTTCATAGAAGGGTGCATTTTTTGGAAGGATTTCATTCTTAAGTGAGTAGATTTTTGGAAAAGAATAGTCAGGCAGTAAGGTGCATGTCTGGTGCAAGAGCTCAGTGGTGTGTGCGGTAAATTCTCAGCATTGCTAGATTTGTTTGTGGTAGTAAGCTGCACTATAAGAAAAGTAAATGTCTGGTCATCTGAATTTGAGCCTGTCCAGCTTTCAGTACCACACTCCAATAAATGATAAATGCTGACAAGTTCAGCTGCTCTTTATTTCCTAAAGCTGCTGGAGAGGATGCATGCTGTCATGTTGTTTTGCTTTTACTTTAGATTGCATTAGACATCATATTTTAAAAGAGAGTATATTCATTAAAATTCTTTTAGATTCAACATGTGTTTACATGTGCCATACTCTCCTAAACAAGTTCGATGCTGTCCCACAAGTCTCTCTTTTCATGTTGTGTGACTTGGTGTGCTAATTCTTCTGTGAGAGTAGATTGTGAGATTCGCTTCAATGAGTATAATCACTCTAATTGCATAATTCTCTGCCTAAAATGTTATTAAGGTTCAGCACCTGCTTCTGCTACAATTTTAAATGATAATCTCTTTGTGCTGTGTACTTTGCTATGCTTAAGTAGTTTTCATTGCAGCTGTCACTTTTACTGTGATAATGATTAAAGGTATTAATTATAATGAAGATAATAATTTTAACAGCATAAGTCTCAGGTGATGGCATGTCATCAAGGTTAAGTGCATGTTCCTGTTATCATTTAATAGATATATTTTTCTTGGTCTTGTTACTAACTGCTTAGTTGCAACACAGCATGAAGTTCCAAATACTGACTTATTGGTATGAATTTCTCAGAATTATTAAATGTGTATACTTAATAGATTTTAAGAGTTTTCTTTGATACCAGTTTGGTAATATGTCATATGCAGTGACCCTTTATACTCTTGACTTACAAAATTATTTTTGTAAACTGTGTTCCTCTGAAATGCTTTGGGGTTTCTTAAGCATGTCACTTCACACTCGACCCCCCCCCCCTTACCTTGCCCTGCTCTCTCTGTCTGTCTCAATCTGGCTACTTTTGTCCCTGAAAAAAAAATAAACTTCACTACTAATCATGTTTATGGACTGATGTCCTCCTGACCCTTTCTAACATAGTGACTCTTTCCTAACAATCTTCTTTTCCAGTCTTATTATTCTTATTATTCTCTCTGTTTTATTATAGTCCTTTACCACGTAATGTTATGCAGCTCTGCCTTCTACAAATTGAATTAATATTAACCACTGAAACTTTCTGCTGTTATCCTTCATTTTGAAAACACAAAAGGGTGATGTTGGCTTTGAACATTTACTTCCTCTCTTGTGCCACTTACTGTCCTCAAAATAATCATCTTCCTTGCTTTATCAAGCCTTCTCTGTGTGGAATTAGTGTTGACTTGAACATAATTTGCTTAATGTATACAAATATAACACCTCAGCTCTAGCTATGTCTTGCATTCACAGGAAACAACTCAGGATCTGCCAAGCAGAAGATACCTTGACTCTAGAACAGACTCCCCATCCACATAAAACAAAATTTATCGCTGTCCATATCTGACTGCAACTTAGATCTCTGGATGGGAAACAGAAAATGTACCTCAGGATTGATCCCTGTACTACTAATAGACAGAGGCTGCTCCCTAATTTTGCTTTATTCCATGCATGAATCCCTAAAATTATATTTGGTATGATTCCAGTTATTCTCATTAAGGATAATATATAATTTTCCCTAATGGGATAGGTAAGGTCACTCTATAACTAAACAGGATATGTTATTTTGAGCACAAAAAGGAAACCTGGTTAGGCTTAAAATGGCCCAGAGGAGCAGCTAGCCTAGTAGTTACCTATGAACCTATGACCCTATAAGCATTGTTTTTTTCTCCTGTATCCAGCCTTCTGAAGATCCTTATCTCTCCCCAGTTTCCACCACTACATCAATCATTTGTCACTTTCTTGGTACACACAGGTCTAATGCCACTGGCAACAAATTCATTTGTGCCAGCTCTAGGAAAAAAATGGACTGAAATGCCCAATTTTATTATTTGGGATTAAGCCTTTTTACTTGACATTTTAGCTAGATCTGAGCCCTTTCTTCCACAGACTGTTTGATGGCTATGTAGCTTATGTTTTTAGATTATTTTGTTGTTATTGATTTGTGCATCTAGCATCATTTATTACACAACTATGTATTCCATTCTAGTACATGTTCCAAGGCCCTTGATGGTATATTCCCTTTTTTAGCCTGTTTACCCATCTACTACTCTTTCTGAGCAAACATGCCTTCCTGATATCTAGAATGATGTTTGTGCTTGCTGTGAGACCCCTCGCCCATTCTTCCCTCCTTTCCTCTCTAAGGTTATTCCATTATACTCTCCTTCTTCACATCATGTACTCGAATTGTGTTACTTTTTGTCATGCTTTCCTTCTTTGTGAAACAGCTTAACACCTCTAGTCTCTCCACTTATCCCTTATTAGCCAGCACCCTTATTAACAGTAATTCTGTACTGTACCTGTATGGGCAAAAGTTTAGCCCTGGCTAAAGTATGGAGAAATGTTCCAGCACACCTACTCTCATCTTAGTGCTTTGCCTTCTGCCGCCTATATTTAATAAACCATCCTCAAAATGCACACAATACTGAGGAACTTAAGTACACTTATGCAAGCTGCTGAAGTATGTTTTTAAATCTGTACAATATATGGCCATCTTATTACCTTGGTAGCCTTTTCCCTGGGTCTCTTCATTAACTTGACCTTCTTCTCCTTGTACAAACACCAGCCTGTATGCAGTATAACATGCCTACCTCTAGAGACAATGACCAAACACTATGACATCCTATTGACTACGGCTTCAGGTTTCTCTTCATCTAGTGACAGTGCCCAAGTGCTATTACATCCTATTGAGAATGGTCACATGTTTCTCAAGTTTGTGCTTCAGGGTCCTTTTCTGTACTCTGCATTATCCCAAGGTCCTTTAATTATTCTGTATACATAATGGTGACACTAACAAGATAATATTTTACCTTAGGATAGATAGACCCAAGGTAAAGCACCTTGACATTGTCATTACTAAACCTCAGTTACTATTTGTCTTATTTATCTGCTGTTCTGGTTTAATACATTTGTTTTGATACATTTGTAAGCTTATTGTTATGTTCTCTAGTGTTTAACATATTTTAGGATAATCCACAAATATCTTCATTATGTTCATTTGAACATAATCTACTTAATTAGTAAGCGAGCCTAGATATTTCTTTTCTCTCATTAAGTCTGATATGTACATAGTAAACAGAAATGGATCCACAATTTATCCATGTTGGGCTTCACTCATTACCCCTCTCTATTTTATTGGCATACAGCCAGTTATCAACTGACATTGTTTGGTTTTCTCCTCCTCCAAACACGCCAGTCATTCTCCTGAGTGTAAGGGAATAAAGGACTTATAAAAGTCTTAAGTACACAACATTCATTGTAAGCCATTCGTAAGCCACAGCAACATGAACTGCTAGCCATATATTGATGCTAATTCCTATTCTTTAAGTCCTTTGCATTTAGTGAACTAGCTACCATTTCCCTCTTTATCTTTACTGTAACATATCATGTTAAAAAAGTGAAGCTTAAAAGTCTATAGTTTCTCTGGTCATCTCTTCTAATACGTTTAAGTTATTACCAGTGTGACCTCATTTCAGTACTATGGAACCTCACTAATACTGAATATTAGAAGACACCACTGGTTTACATATTTACACAACACTTTTAAGGTACACATGCCAGTGACACACCTTACCTTTTTGTTAGTATTCTGGATTACATATTTGCACAACATTTTTAGGGTACACATGCCACCAACACCCCTTACCTTTATGTTAGTATTCTGGATTACATATTTATGCACATTTTAGGGTGCACATGCCAGTGACACCCCATACCTTTATATTAGTATTCTGGATTATGTAATTGCACAACATTTTTAAGGTACACATGCTAGTGACACCCCTTTCCTTTATGTTACTATTCTGAATTATACATTTACACACCATTTTTAAAGTATACATGCCAGTGACACCCCTTACCTTTATGTTAATATTCTGGATTACATATTTACACACATTTTAGAGTGCACATGCCAGTGACACCCCTTACCTTTATGTTAGTATTCTGGATTATGTAATTGCACAACATTTTTAAGGTACACATGCTAGTGACACCCCTTAACTTTATGTTAGTATTCTGGATTACATATTTACACAACATTTTTAAGGTATACATGCTAGTGACACCCCTTACCTTTGTGTTAGTATTTTTTAGGGTGCACATGCCAGTGACACCCCTTACCTTTATGCTAGTATTCTGGATTATGTAACATTTTTAAGGTACACATGCTAGTGACAGCCCTTACCTTAATGTTAGTAATCTGGAGTACATATTTACACAATATTTTTAGGGGACATATGTCGCCTTTATGTTAGTATCCTGGCTTCATTTATCCCTCAATAGGAGAGGAGGTTTTCATTCTGATTTATGAAGCTAAGAAGATTCAGTGAGTCATCAATTTCAGACTTTAATATTTGATTGTTTATCCTCACATGCTGATTGCTCAGTATTTTGCTGAAATAGACATTTAACTCATTAAAGTTATTTTTTAAATTCAATAATGAGTTACCAGCAGGCATGTAGTGGCTATGGGGCCAGCTTTTGACCTGGCATTTACTAATTTTGTGCTAACAGCTTGATGAAGGCTGTTATTTATAAGTCTGACTTTTTGGAAACCTTATGAATGTATTTATGACTTACTTTTATATGTCAAGGAAGTGAGTCAGACTTAGCTTTGTTTCTAGGTCATTTAAACAGCTCTATTGCTTTTTTAGATGCATGATGGTCCAGGAGTGTATTCATTTTTTCAGTGCTAGTTTATATATTGAAAAATCCACCATCTATCTAAAATCTAGAGTGTTTAAAAATGCATTCAGTAACACCTACATGTATGATAAAAGCTGTCATCCTAAACATATTAAAGAAAACATCTTTGGGGCAAGCTATATGTTATGTCATGCCTAACATCAGAGAATGAGGTTTTTCTTAAAGAGATGGAAATCTTTAAAAAAATGTATGTTTTTGAATAGAGGTTAAAACTTCCCACTTATTGACAATATTTTGAGGAAAGTCAGAGAGGGTAAAAGTACAGAATTTGCTCAAATATTAAGTAACACACTCTGCTGTGCTGCTGTTTCTTCTACGCATACATTATTTGGGACATATTGCTGTGATTTATTTTATAAATATTGTTGGCATGTGTAGGATAGCCCTTATATTGTCCTAAGAAATATTTTGATTGAAACTCAGACACTGTGGTTTACCTGGCACCATGTGATAATTATGATGCTGTTTATATTTGTAAAGCTACACAGATATGTTCGCCAACACTGTACACGCATACACACACACACACACACATATATATATATATATATATATATATATATATATATATATACATACATATATATATATATATATATATATATATATATGAGCAGAACACCCAAGCGAAAGAATGACGTATATAGAATAAACACCCAACCCTGAGCTACAAATGTAAAAACAATAGAACTAGCAGCAACTTGTATTGGTTGTATAAATGCAGCTGTAAGACAACCAAATGGAGCACGTCAAACCATCAGCATGTGTATAAATAAAGTCTGGTGCGTTGATATATCAGAGCCGTAGCCTCAAAACAATAAATTCTGTTCCAGTAGTTGTAATAATTAGTTACTTCCTTGCAGCACACTGTCCCTTTCCAGTCAATGCAAAAATTTTTAGAAAGAATCAATTGCCGTTGTAAACTGAAAAAACAGACCATGCGGTTCAGTATAAAGCTTAACCAACGCTCTAATAGTTCTCACAGAAACTGTAAGTAACATGAAAAAACCATGCGGTTCAGTAACAAGCTTAACCAAAGCTCTAATGGTTCTCAGAGAAACTATACGTTGTATCAACTGTTGCTCTTGTTATTTTGATAATGGTAAAGCAAACCATACAATCCCGTAATGCAGTCAAATAGTTCTTGTATCAATTCTTTGTTAGCTCCAAAAAACTCCAACTCAAACGGCAACTTTCTTGATATAAGAATGAAAACAACCATGCGGTTCAAGCTAGCAAAACTAAAACTATTTAATTAGGTAAGCGCTTTCGCGGTGTACCCCACCGCTTCTTCAGACAAAATAAAACACACAAGACAACCTTTATATACTTTTACAAATTTAAAAATCAACTGACCTTATTAAAAACATCTGAAAAACCTGTTAATTCAAATATCCCATACTGTTTAAGTGAAGGAATCCATAGCACTATGATGTGGCGGAAATGACATCACCGCATACATAGTGAAGGCAGGAAGTAAATCCTTCTTGTTTGATTTAAAGTAACAGTACTATTGTTATTAGGAAATTTCTAAACAGCTATATTGTGAATCAAGCATACACACACAAACCTTAGCACTTGTTAAAACTAGTACATATCATTGAAATGCATAAAGAACAACAACATAAAGAAGTATAAATAACTAATGATGTAAACTAGTAGCTCTAAGATGTAGAGTATATGCAAACTATGTATAGGTTGATGCTGAAGTTAAAATCAGAAATAAGAATTAAAAATTAAAAATTAAAAATTGTTGATAAAAATTGTGGAGCTCGTGGGGAAGAGACGAGCTGGATCACCAACTTCATGAAGGATTCATGATGTAGATCCAATTTAACCAGCTCCATAAAATAAAAAGTATTGAATATGAAATGTGTGAGCACTGATGTAAGAGACTGCTTGAAAAATAACAACGATGTAGGCAGCAGGGACCGAATAATGTCCACACATGAGAGTGTGAAAAATATGGCAGAAAGCTCCAGGAAATGTAGACTAAGGAATGTGAAGTATGAAAATGTAACAATGGAGTGAGGAACTACTGGAAACAATCTAGGAAGGTGGGACGGGATGCGAATCCACGTGTGAATGTGTAAAAGGTGGAAAATGTGATGAGAAAGAAAGGTGGCAGGGAGCTGTACATGTCACAAGAAAGAGGCTGGTATGCAAAATGTATGTATGTGTCTGGAAGGAAAAACAGGAAGAATGCATGACCATGAAGAAAGGGTATGTTAGGAGGGGGGGGGGGGGGAGGGGGAAAAAGGGGAGGAAAAGGAAACAGCTGTCTGTGTGATGCATATGAAAGAGAAAACAAATGGAGGGCACAACTTGGAGTCAAGAGAGGATTAGCGCAGTGATCTGCTTTTGAGATGGGGCTTGAGCGAAACAGTGTCATTGAGGCCCATGCCCCTGTGGGCGCCCAATCTCAAAATCCAACGAAGTTCAGCATCTTCTGTCCTATTGACAATGTTGCCCTGGCGGCTAGTAGGAGTCTCAACATGAAGGACCTGAAAGAGGAAGACATGATGAGAACCATTGTTGAGCATGTGTCTGGCTAGGGCACTACTATGGTCATGTCTATTGTAACAGTAATAGTGGTCTCTGATCCGTTCTCTCAGTGTACGGTTGGATTTTCCAACGTAATAACAAAAACAAGTGCTGCAGTGAGCTACATAGACTATATTGCGGCTCATGCAGGAAGCATTGAATCGGAGTTCCCAGAGTCTGCCACTATCCGGATGCTTGAAATAGTGGGATTCATCCACATAGCAGCACTGTGCACATTCCATACATTTCGATGTTTTCTCAAGTCCTGTTCTCAGTATTGTAGAATTATTGCTGGATTCTAATAATTGTTTAAGATTGGACATATTACTGTATGTAAATCTGGGATGAGGGCCAACTATTGTTTTTGTTTTGTCATCACATGTTAGAATGTTCCAGCTTTTTGATATCACATTCTTGAAAATATGCACATTGTTGCTGTAGGGTATCACTATATGTTCAAACTCCATTGCATTATTCCTTCTGGGTCTAGTATATATGGAGTCCGAAAAATAAGGTTGTGCCCTCTCCTGTCTGATTTCATCCATGGTGGAGTACACATCCCTTATTTCATTTGTGTTATATCCTCTAGTGATTAAGCCTGTGTGTAAAACTTCCAATTCTCTCTTGAATTGTGTGTTCTGGCTGGATAGTCGTGATATACGCATCGCCTGTCCCTTGATTATGTTGCTGAACAACTGTGGATTGTGCATACTTTGTCTATGTAAAAAAGATGCCTTATAGCATGTTTTCCTGTGCACACTGGTGTTAAAATGTCCTTCTGTCAATTGTATCCTCACATCCAGAAAATCTAGCGATTCTGTGGAATAGTTCAAAGTGAACTTGATGAAATCTGTGACTCCATTCAGGTATGTATGAAACTCCAATAAGCTCTGTAAAGAGCCTCGCCAAACAAAAAGAGATCATCAACAAATCTTTTGAAGAACAGTATTTCTTTGATGTTACTCATATATCTTCCTTCAAATTCAGCCATAACCAAGTTGGCGTAGCTGTTGGCACAGCTGGTGCCCATGGCTACGCCACTGGTTTGTTTGTAACAGGTGTCCTGGAATATAAAGACATTGTTTTCTAAGACCATCTCCATGAGAAGACAAAGAAAGTCTATTTTTGAATGTGTAAGCTGACTGTATTTAGACAGGAAAGATTTGAGAAAAGCTATTCCCTGGTCATTTGGAATACATGTGAAAAGCGACACTACATCCATAGTCGCTAGTATCACATTGTCATGTGCTGATGTAGTATTCATTGTGGTGAAGAGGCTTCTCAGGAACTGTTCTGTGTCGCGTAGGACTGGTGAATAATCCACAAGATATTTTTTAAGTTGATTGTCCAAGTATATAGAAATCGGTTCTGTCAACCAGCCCGCTCCAGAAACAATTGGTCTTAGTTCAGGAGTATGCAAGTTTTTGTGAATCTTTGGTAGCCCACTTATAGTCGGTATAAGTGGGAATTCTACCTCAAAGTATGAGTAGAGATTCGAATCTATTAACCCTAGATTCCTGCATTCATCTATTGAATTGCTCAACCTTTCTTGTATAACTGAGACCTCATCAAAGGAGATAACCTGATAGGATCCACTGATTAATAATTCTCTCATTTTATGACAATAATACTCTTTGTCTAACACGACAATAGGACCCCCTTTATCTGCCGCTTTTATGATGATATCATTATTTTGTCTTAGTCTGAGTAGTGCTTGATTTTCCTGGTATGTTAAGTTGTTCTTGAGAGAACATGGACGTGACAAGGCTTCATATAACTCAGATTCAACCACTTTGATAAAAGTCTCATGGTTTGTTTGTAAGTGTGGCGTAAAAACACTTCTCTTCTTAAGACCTGTATGATGGAAATCTGCCGTATTTTGTTCAGAACCAAACATTATTTTTAAAGAAATTTTTCGAATGAATAATCTCACAGATAGGAGAGCCTGACTGATATCCATATTTGTCGTTGGTATAAAGGAAAGCCCCTTATTTAGTACACTGATTTCATCATCAGATAAAGTATATTTGGATATGTTGTGTACTAAATTGGTGAGGTCTCCCGTACTCTGGGCATGTCTGGGATGATTCAAAGGCTGGAATTCCAGTATTTTTGTAATGTTCGTTGTGTTTGTGGGAGGTCTTTCCTCTTTGCTGCATTGTTGTTGTCTATTTCCAAGGATCGTTTCCTGCTCCCTCGGATGGGAAGCGGAAAACCCGAGTTACCTTGTCCATCCTGTTGAATTCTCTTCCTTACTGCTCCTGCAAGTGTAGTGGCTGAATCACCTATGCTTCTGGTTCCATCCATTTCAGCCACAGAATGTTTCTGCACACAATACCATAATTTCTACATTGGCAAGATGAGTAGAAACTTATCAGACCTGATCAAGGAGCACACAAGAGCAATAACACACATGGATTACAAGAACGCTCTTGCCAAACACAACACAGTGTGTAACAATGGTCCATTCAAATTCTTTGTACTCAAACAGATCGCACCTTTTGTTGGGGATGTCAACACTTTATTAGAAGTTAAAGAACTCAAATGGCAACTTCTGCACAATGCAGAAACAATGCTGGGACTCAATGAAAAATTGAACTTAAAATGCAGGCTTAGATGATACAGATATAAATCATCCATTATTGTTTAGCAGTACCAAAGGTCTAACAATTTGTTAAAGTTTCAATGATCAGCTTTAGCTAAGTTACTGTTTTATTTAAATCTCTCTAGCAACAGTTTCCATTGATCATTGTATTAGCTCTTGAGCATTAGTTCTGAGTGGTTACTGGACCACAGCCACTATTTGAATATACACCATACATCCAATACCTTATTATTCATGTCACTCTTCATGGTCACTTTACATTGCCTAATGTCAACAAATCATTTTGAAATGTTTTTGGTGGTTCTAGAATCTCTAAATGTTATTTTTTACCTGTATTTCTCTTAATGTATCATTTTTTGATGAAGGTCTGTTAAATAAAAGAATGAAAGTGCTAAAATATCACAGGTCCAGTGTCCTTTCTCAAAAGGTCTTAAAAGTTTATTAGTTTATTTAGTCATAATTCTTCTCTTTCTCAGTTTGGTGTTTCTAATATACGTATATGAGTCTACTTTACTTCAACAAAATGCCACTTAGCCAAAGCCCGATTCACCAAGATGAAGTAACTGACAGCAGCAAAATACTGACGTCTTGGAACACCGACTGTTCACTCCAAGTAAGTGACTACTCAGCCATCCTGATGAACTTTGCCCCTTATCCCCACAGTAGTCCAGTCTCAGAGTTGGTATATTTAGTTAGGGGGGGTGTGGGGCACAGCCCCCCCACATAGGGGTCCCCCCTCCACATGGGTGTTTGATTTTCTTTTGTTTACGTGTTTGTTTCGGATGGCTGAGCAGTGACTTGCCTGGAGTGAACAGTTGGTGTTCCGTGACATTGGTGCTTTGCTGCTGTCAGTGTTTTCATCTCAGTGAATTGGGTTTCGGGTAAGTGGCATTTCCTTGAAAGTAGACTCATATAATATATATATATATATATATATATATATATATATATATATATATATATATATATATATATGTGTGTGTGTGTGTGTGTGTGTGTGTGTGTATGCGAGAGTATACTTATAGACATATATAAGAAGAGAAACATGGTGATGTAGCAGAATCTGCTAAGTATCTCCAAAACAGAAACATGAAATTTGGTGGCACATATTTCTAAGTGACAAATATCATCCCTCTCCCCAAAAAAGCCTCACAATCCAGCTTGAATGATTTCAGGCCTGTTGCACTAACATCCACAATTATAAAAAGTTTTGAGAGGCTAGTCAAAAAACACATGTCTGCGGAACTACCATCGACTTTCAATCCACTGCAGTTTGCCTACAGGGAAAACAGATCCGCAGGTGATGCAATAGTGGTCACATTGCATCTTGCTCTTGAGCATCTGGAGAGCAAGGACAACTATGTGAGAATGCTAGTCATCAACTTTAGCTCAGCAATTAACACAGTTGTCCCTATGCAATTGATCAGTAAGCTAGTACACCTGGGCATCAGTAAACACTTGTGCAACTGGATCCTGGACTTTTTGATTAACAGGCCACAGAACATTTTTGTGGGTAAGAATGCATCTAAGCGCATAACACACAACACAGGTGTTCCTCAGGGGTGCATTCTCAGCCCCCTATTGTTTACTATCCTAACTCATAACTGCACAGCAAACTTCAGTACAAATCATATCATTAAGTTTGCTGATGACACCACAGTCATGGGTCTCATCAGGACAGAGGACGAGAGTGCATACAGAGAAGATGTTAACACACTGATTGCCTGGTGTGCAAGAAACTACCTTGACCTGAATGTAAGCAAAACAAAAGAGATTATTGTAGACTACAGCAAGAGCCAAACACCCCATACGCTGCTCGTGATCAACAGAGATGGTGGAAAGGGTAAGCAGTACAAAAGTCTTCGGAGTTCATATCTCTGATGATCTCTCTTGGTCTGAGAACACCTGCCACATAGTGAAAAAAGCACACCAACATCTCCACTTTTTCAGAACACTCAAAAAGGTGAAACTACCATTATCAGCACTTTCCACCTTCTACAGAGCAGCAATTGAAAGCATCCTAACCTCCAATTTTTTAGAATGGTATGGGAGCTGTTCGGTCACAGATAAGAAATCCCTGCAGAAAGTGGTAAGAGTTGCAGAGAGGATAACTGGCATTAGTCTGCCCAAAATCCGGGATCTTTTTATATATAAAAGAGCCTAATGTCTGCCCAAAATCTGGGATCTTTATATATATACAAGAACCTAAAGAAAGCTACCAAAATACTAAATGACAACTCATCCTGCAAACAGTCTATTTATGAGCCTGTCATTGCATAAAGGATACCATAGTATTCGATGTAGGACAACTAGATTCAAGGACAGTTTTTATCCAAAGGTGATCAGACTTCTTAACTCCAACATTAGGTCTGATCACTGACAGATCAGGAAGCTGGGACTTCCCATTCAGTGTGAGATATTATTTCATCTATTATTTATTAAGCCCAGCCAACCATTATAATTTATGTTAGTAACCCAGGTGCAATATTTTTTTCAGCTACTACTGACTGCTATGTGCTTGTTCATCTATAATGTGGTACATGGTTCACGTGCAATACTATTACTTGAGCCTTGCTGCTAGATGTGTGATTTGTGTATCTTAACAAGTGTGTGTTTCTTGGAATATATGTAGCTATATACTTAAGTGTAGTGATGATTTATAAGATAGTTGCATTATTATATGTTGTTTTAAATTATGCCTTTCTATGTACAGTATGTGATTTATTTTTTATATTCCCCATGATGAGCTGATTGCACGGAATCTCGTTTAATCTGTACTTGTGTAGATCTAAATGACAATAAAATTACTTTTGAGTTTTTAAAGAGATTTTAAAGATTAGTGGCTAATGTGTGGCATAGGTAACATGGAAATAACTATAGAATTGCATTGAGTTAGGTCCTAGCTGAAGCAGTAGCTGAAAGTGTAGTATACTAATAAGTGCAAAATCTTGTTCAGGAGAATGTCTTTAACAACAAGGGGTTAATAGTTAAGAACTGTTATCTCTGAACTTCACTTTAAATGGACAGCAGTGATTTATGTCTGACAGCTTCAGGTTCTTGGGTTGGATCCTGACTTCTTATCATTGCTGTGAAGTTTTGCATGTTCTCCCATATCTACATAGTTTGTCTCTCTCAGCACTTCAGTCTCCTCCCCCATTCCCCCCCAAAAAAACATGCTTGTTGACTGGTAACACCAGTTTGTCCCTATATGTTTATATTTACCCATGCCCTTATTGTTGAAAAGGACAAATTCACATACTCAGTTAACATATAAATTAAATGAAAATTAAAGTACACTATGAAAAAACAGAATGGTTGGTCCTATTATACTTTATTACTATCCCAGAAAATGTGATTTGACTAGATGCATTAAATTGCTCATTTATATGATATATTGATTAATGTATTTTTTAAACAAAAACATCATTATTAAATTGTCACTTATGACACAGGCAATCATAACATTTATATAAATGAAAACAAATCATATTGACATATTTTAGTTGCAAACATTATACATCACCTATAATCTATCCAGTCATTGTAACTGTCAGTCAAACATTACATAGCTCATTCATATTCTGCCTTCTTTTAAACCGCATTCCTTCTGCAAAACATTATTCTGCATGCATTGCTCCCATAATTCCTATTTTTTCTGTGTAATTTGCTCCTAACCTTTTCTAAAAATGCCATTTTCAGTTATTTTCTCTCTGTTACTATATTTACTACTTATGGTACAACTGGTTTAGACTTTGATTTCCATTTTCTAGTAATTGCTTTTTGGCAGTCACCATAATTAGACTCAGCAAGACATTGCTATGTCTAGGCAATTCCGATTCTGTATCATGATTCATGTTTTTATTGCCAAAGATGCATCTAAACAGTGCAAGATAACTAGTTCACTTATGTAGTTAATGAATTAAATTACATCGGGAAATATTAAAACTTTGATCCTGTTATTTTTTATATTGTTAGTATTAACATGTCTGTGTTTCTGTTAACAGTATTGTTTTTAATTTTTATGCTCTTTTTATGCTTTTGATCTCCCCATGACATGACCCCTCCATTCCCCAATTTACCATGTTACTCCCCCACTTAATAAATCTGAGTACACCATGTACTGTAAGTATCATGTACAGAGTCAGGAGAGTTTCGTTTGTATATTTTTTCCTCTGAGACCCACTAAGGCTCTCCCAGTGTGTTTTGAGCTCATTCATTCTTCTGCTACATACATTACCAGTAAGTAGCCAATATCCAACTATCAAGACCATCATCCAGGCAGCCATGGAGGTGGTTTGTGACCTCATCATTATTCTAGCAATGAGGTCATGTCTATTAAAACTTTAACACATCCCCTGTTTCTTTACATGAGCACTTGCATCACTGGGGTTCATTGTCTGCTCCTCCCTTTGCCTATGCATGTTTCCACCCAAATACCATTATAAGTACCTTCATCAGTGGCTTGGGAATACCAAGCCTATGTTCCCTTTCTGGGCCATTGTGGAGCCATACAAATCATTCACTTCCCCCCAGTTGGCATCAGCCTCTTATCTTTCTCCCGAATTGTTTCATCTGACTGTTCCAGCACCAAAGCCCATATTCATACTCATGCTGGCTGGGTCATACTTAGACATTTATCTCACTATGCTACATACCCAGGATGAAGATCTGAAGATTTTTATGCTCTTCTCCAAACCCTTCTGCTGTTTGGACAGCAGCTACAGTGCAATTCCTGCTTTACTTGACTCCTTCATAGATATGCACTTCTGCACATCTGCTGTACTGAGATGCAGAGAGATGCTCTCCTCTATAGACTTATGCTCCTACAATCTTCTTGCTTGCACAGAGTGAGCCATGAGATGTAATCCACAGATATCAAACCTGCAGCAAAATGTGCACTAACTCCTCACTTTAGAAAGGATAAGATGAGTCAGTCACTTCCACCCTTTCGAGATGGCTTCTCCAGCATAAAAACAGACAATCTGAACCATAATGATGGCCTTGTCTGTCTGTGCTAAGGAGCCGGCCATTGTTACCCACCTCACACTACACCACTGATGATCTGACAAGTTTCTTCATCAGTAATCCCCTGTCTGCTCCATCTGGCAAATTAATAGCTATAGCATGAGAATTGTCTGATCTATTCATTCTCTTCCATGTGAAACCTAAACATGAGAGTGGCAATAAGCCTTCTTTATGCAGACCTGGTAAGTGTTTCTTTGTTAGCCACTAACATCCCCTTTATAGCATATAGTGCTATGTGGTAGAGCTATATGCAGTGAGCTGTAATGGCAGGTGACCTCTTTCTTCCAGAAAAGACAGGTGCTATTCTTGGAAATCCTGCAAACCCTAGCTGAGTGTTTTGCAAATTGTTTTCATCTCACTATGTCCACTAGGTATACTAACAGCACAGATGCTAGAAATGAATACGGTCTGTCTCTGTTAGGAAGACAAATTGGTTTCCACTGCTAAGGTCCTCCCTCTCCTGGCAAGTATTCATTTTCAAGGGTGCTACTCAAACCCAGATCAGTGGAGGGACAGGTAGGCACTCTGTCACTATCCTAGTGGAATAACGTCTGTCCCTAGTGCTGAGAATTTAACTTTCCAATACTCTCTAGATTGTATAGGCTGAAATTAAAACTGGTTATTCTTCAGAGGTGTTGCTATTTGCCTGGAACCTAAGTATGATGCTTGATGTAGACTGGAACTTTTTACTTTTGGCTTCTTTCTTGTATAACAGACTGACTGGAAGAGTCAGCCTCTATGGACTTCAGTCATATGACCCTTTCGCACAACTTTATTCTCACATGTACTCTAATATGACCACTTTTCAGGAGGCTCCTTAATTTGCAGATAGGTGATGTTCTCAGCTCTTGGGTTTTACACTGCAACCTGACTTGAGAAAACAGTGGGAGTCCTGTGACTGTTATACCAAAGCTAATAGATAAGCTGAGGGGGATAGATCATTTGCGCTTTGTGCTAACTTTCCTGGGCATGTTTGGTAATGAGGTGTGTAGTTTTGCTAGTAAGTAATGGAATATTGTCAGAAAGATGTCAGAACCCCCCAATGACACTCCTCAAAGTCGTCATCCTCTGACTACTGCCTGGCACTGATTTAACAATGGACACACCTCCCTGCACATAATCTTCTTCCTGCCCTCTGAGGTAGGTATACAGGCCTTGTCTCAGTATTTCTTCATTTTCTCAATCAGCTTCTCCAGTACAGAGGCCAATAATCAAATCCAGGTTGTTTGTGTTATAGCCAAAGCTTTATCTGTTTGTGCCTCAGAACCAACCCATTCAATAAAAATGTAACCTGTCAAGATATAAAAGCTGTAGGGCTGTATTCAGAAAAGTTTGCCATATTTTACTTGATGCATGATGAGCAGCCACAATCAGAGTCTGTGTGATTCAGAAAAACTAGCAACATGAGGTGGGCGGCTCAGGTAGCTTAGTTTGTGTATGATAATGAGGCAAAAAATGGCCATGGAACATAGCCATGCCTACTGTCTATTTCAACTCGGGCAAATCCTAAATCATGAAGTAGTATTAAGAGTTGCCACTGCTTTAGTAAACGTGTACCTACAAAAGGCTTTTATTGCCACTGCTCTGTACGATAATGTGCAACATCATCCCCAGAGACAGAGAGGGTTATCTGACTGTGCGTAACATTTCATGAACTATATGACAATGACATTGTGGACCTGTGCCACATTACTAGGGACACCATGCGATGGATTGTGGAAATGAGTGGGCCTTGTCTGCAGCCCAGTGGAAGTCATGGAGTACATATACCAGTGGGTACTAAGGTATGTGAGGCTTTACATATATTAGCTACAGGGACCATTCAGCAATGTACCAGGGATGCAAAGGGGATCTCTCAGGCACCTGTCTTGAGAACACTCCATCAGATTCTCAGTGCCATTCTTCAGCATGTGGGAGGGCATATGTGGTTCCCACATACCCAAGAGGAGTGAGAGACGCTATACCATGTCAGATATCTATGATATAGCCCATTTTTGAGATTTTGGGGGGTCAGTAGACTGGTCGGAAAGAGTTAAGGGAACAGAAGTGAGTATCACGCCATTAACTTCCTGGTGGTCTATAATGCATAGGGTATAATCTACATTGGTTGGGACACAACTGAGCAGCAGTAGTATCTGTGCATAAGAAAGGCCTGGCAATCTACTTCCATAATGTAACAAAAGACAGTGTAAATGATATTAAGAAATAAACTAATAAAATCAAAATTATATCGTACTGGCAATCCATGGACCCAAAAAGGAAACAGGAATGAAAAATAAAACAAAAATACTCTTTATTACAAAAAAACTAAACAAAAATTGAGCACTTTCATCCTTTACAAGTTAGGACTTCATCAGAATCTATTGAATCCACCACTTCCATAATATGTCATGAGAACTCTAAGGTGCCTACCCATAGAGTCGCCATGAGTCAATTTCAACTCAAGGGCATCTACGTGCTTGCTTATAATCTTAAGTGTGTGAGCTAGCTAGCCAAGTTGTTACAAGCAGTTATCACAGCTCCCATTTATGGCACACCTGAGACCTGTACCAATGATTTGTGAGGCATGAGTTCCCACAGGTCCATTTTGTCTATGATGCCAAATATGCCCTAGAACCCTGGCTCATGACACCAATAAGAAATCCACAAACTCAAACAGACAAGAAACATTAGTGAGAGTGTGTCTTGGCTGCTGAAGGCATGCTTTGACTGTGTGGATTCATCCAGTGGTGTTATGTAGTATGATCTTGTCACGTGTGCAAAAATAATGCTGATTTGTGCAATGTTACTCACTATTACACCTAATAAGCAGTAACATTACTAGTAGAGACAGCAGTTCCCAGTACAACAAGCTGTGTCTACTAGTGATATAACTGCTTACTGAGTATAATATTTTATAATGTGTCAGAGGAGGAGTAAGAGGAGGAGCAGCAAGCCAGAAGCAGGTGGTGATCCTGCCTTGGAAGGTTACAGTGTGACATAATACTAGCAAAAAGACAACAAACTGCACATAGTTTTAGAACATGGTATACAAGAGTTAAGTAGATACACTACAGTTAAAATGATGCATGTGAAACCAAGGCTGTGCTTACCAATACGTAAGCGTACCACACTGTGCATCAGACATAAGCAACAAAAGTACTAAAGTACAAAGGGCATGGGACAGTTATCATCATTTGAACAGGTAGAGAGAAGGAAGGAAAGGAATCCATGTCTTTCATAGGCAAGTATGTGTGTGCTGAGGAGTATGAAAGTAAAAAGTACATTTATGTGAAATATCAGTAGTAGTGTGGGGGGGATTTTAATGTTGAGAAGGGCTGGGGTCAGTGGAGGTATGTGATGTGCTAGGGGCTATGTTGTGATAGTGTAGGTCTGCATGGATCTAGCTCTGGTAGTAGTTGCAGCACTGTGGCTTGTGGTACTGAACAGGTTCATGACATGCATGACAGAGGGTTCAGCATTCCAGGCACACCCCCACACACATATGAGAACTGGACCTGTTAGGAGTTAGACTGGATGTATCACAACCCTGACTAGATGTGGATGCCCTGTATGACCCTGAGGAATGTCCACTAGGAGATGTGACACTATGATTATGTGACAACCATCAGGATAGCCTCTCCTGTAAGCTGACACCTCCACAATAACCACTGCTGTGGAAGTGCTTGCACTTTGGGATCTTAGTCATCAATGGCCATGCTGGCTAACATCTGTAAATATAGCAAATGACTGGCACAGTAGATATCCTCTCAGCACTGGCAGGGAAGCCACAGAAGAGATTGCACATTCTAGTGTGTGATTCAATCTATCCAAAGAATCAGACATACAGGACAAGCACTCCTACAGGTCATCACGAACACCCTGGATCACTCTGCTATGTCTGTGGTGGTACCAGACTGTGCCTTCTCAATAACCCTCTACATATTTTGGGTTGCAGCCTCTGACAAACTAACCTAGGGGGAGAGGATGGTAACCATGTCTCCAGTGTGTACCATTATCACCCCCCAAGTGGAACTCTCTGTCCTTGAACACTTGGGGTAGATTCAGACATATTTTACTGGGGTCAGCACACTTCCCTGATCAGTATCATCCACATCAACCTGTCCTCTCTGTAATGTCTGGTCTGGGTAGGCTGGGTATCTGCAAGCATAGAGCAGGCTGTATCACTTTTCAGGGTAGGAGATACAGTGGTCACATTCATTGTGTCCAGCATGCACTCTGTACCCCCTGACTATGCCACTTCATTCCCAGCATCATTATCAGGGACTGCAGATCCTCCACATTAGGTAGAGCTAGATCCACAGTCCTGGTGTTGGATAAAGAATCATCTGAGAATACACAACAATTCAAAATATCAAGGTGTAGGTATGACACATCACCATAATTTTACTTGCCACTGACAGTTTTACAAATAGCAGCATGAAAAAAGTAATACTTTATGTGTATAGCATATGCAGATGGCTGTGGATGTTAAACTCTTGAGGTACCTGTATACAGTAAGTCAGACAGATTTAATACGTTTTATAGAGAGTAAGGGGATACAGAGGGTGTATTAATACACAGAAATAGCCATACATACTTTAGGCATTTGTAGTGGATTATCTCTAGGGCTTTTCCAACTCTGATCCTGGTGAGTATTTTGTGAGACCAATGGTACTGGCTTTGATATAAATGGATGGAGAGGTTCTAGCACATGAGGGCATGTCCTTACTTATTCCCCATAAACACTCGTTCACAGTTTTTTTTTTCTTTTTCATTGCGGCTCCTTCCATTTACTCTGGGCTGGTTCATCTGAGGCCATTTCATAGTTTATCATTGTAGGCATAGATGATTATTTGTTTTTTTTTTATTTGTATATAATCAACTCTGCTCCACCATCCAGTACTCTATTAGACTCTAAGGAGGTGCCAGTGTCTTTCAGAATGGTCAGATGTGGTACACTGAATGGCCTCCCACCTGTTGACCTATGTTACCATGCCAGTAGTTCTGTTGTTTGTTGGGCACCTTTTATCATATCAATAGCCTGGAGGTGAAACATGTCCTAGATGCCAAGCATATTAACATTGGTTGCAATATCTGCTCAGGCATGCTCATGGTAAGGCTGGTCAGCTGCATACTGACCAAAGAGCCATTGGACATGGAATCCAAGGGCCTGGGGTAGCACCACAGTTTTAGAATCAGAGAACTCAGCCTTCTAATCTGAAGTTGTCCAAACAGATGCATTGCTGTGCGTTTGCTTGTCCTGTTTTTAGGCATTGCTCTGTTGGTAAGGAAACATTGAAATTAACAGCCTTTTTTATACATGACCCTTTCAAATCTTAGCACCAGCAGTATCCCCCTTGCCCATTAATCATCTGGCTTTGTGCCTGACAATCATATATCTGTTTGCACAAGCTTTATGTAAGGGCAGGGCCATATGTTTAATGAATATATGTCCCCCACAAAACAGTCATAGAATTACAACTAAGCAAGATACTTACACCAAATGAAACATAATGTGACACATTGGATAATGGCTCTTTAGTCTGCAGGTAGCTGGGACGGTGGCCTAATGATTAAAGTGTTTGCCTTGCAAACACAAGGTGCAGCGTTTGAGTCTCATGAGAGATAATTGGCTAGGCTTAAAATGGCTCGCAAGGGTAGCTAGCTTAGTACTAACTTATGAACCTTTCAATTAATGGATACAACTTATATGTCAATTATTTAATGCTTAGAGATTTTAGCCACTTTAGAGAAATTAAAGGTAATGCAAACAGGAACTGCAATATGAAGTGGGAATGAAAAAATGGTTATGGCATATTTAGACAGGCAGTCAGAGGAAAGACATTGTTTGAAGTAAGGAGTTTAATGAAGAAAGGGAGTAAGGAGGTGTAAGGTATGACTAGCTGCTTGTTCATACTTAGGTACAGAGTTTATCCTGGGGTTGAGCAAAAACATAGGCAAACTACGGCTTGGAAGTCTTGTAGAATTGTTTTAAAGGGCTGGAGGGAGGGTATTGACCTGATGGATACAGGTAAGGAGTTCCAGACCTTAGCAACATGGTATGAGTACAGACCATGCCCAGCAGATTTGATAGGTTTGTGAACATAAATGATTTTTTGGTCATTAGAGCATAATGTTTGAGTGGAAACAACTGTGTAGAATGATATTTAGTGCTGGACAAGAAGATGGATGCTGGATAATTTTATAGGTCATAGCAAGCTGTGTATATGTTAGCTGATGGAGTAATTCTCACCAGTTTATGCCTTTTAGTGCTGTACAGTGGTGGTTTCTAAAAGGAGTATTTACTGAAAATTTAACCACTGTATTATATATATTATTATTTTGTATTATCACATTCCACTGTTTACCACTATACATAGCATCATATGAACTACTCTCATCTACCTCAGCCAGCCCTCAACATAAAACAGCATTCTCTAACTTGCCCATCTGCACATAGCTCTATCAACCATCCCTCATAGACTGTTTTAAAATAAAATACAAAATGTGTGAATCCCCATTATGTCAAATGTAACATTAAAATAATAAATTGATGTAAATGATTTTATTTTTCTCACTATATTTCCACGATATTAAAACTTGCAGGTGACATCCACCCCAATCTTAGACATATTCGAAATGTTATACCCCAGACATTGAGTACTTCTCCCTTACCATATCCAACCACATGGGCCTAAGAGTATTTTAGAATAATCTAAGAAGTATCTGTAACAATCTACCAGTGGTGCATGCCTGGCTAGTCCACCGTTCTCCAGGTAGTCTATTTGTTACTGAAATGTGGTTGAAATAAGAAATAAATAATGAAAAAAATCCTACCACCAGGTTTCATTATTCACAGGCTAGACAAAAAAAGAAGGCAGGAGGGGCAGCCGTAATTTACATATACACACTTGAATTAGCCCCCTACTATACTGACATACCCCAGTTTGATAATGCTGAATTACTAATAACTCCTTTCAAGTTCATCACCCAAAGGAGTACTTGTAGCAGGTTTGTATATTCCCCCCAGGAAACAATACATCTACTCTAGAGGACATATTATACTGGACCTCTACCACCATGTATCAGGAAGCTATAATCCCAGGCAATGTTAACTTTGTTTGGATTACCTTAAACTCTAACAACACAACAGATAACATTCAACTAAATGGCTTTACAACTGATGAATTCCCATACAGTATATAACATATTTCAAGGACACTACCTTGGACTGGATATTTGCCTCACAACCCAAAAAGTATTCATCCTGTGGGACATTACTTAACTTTTTAAGGAGTGGCTTTTCCACCTGTATTATTAGACATCAAACCTATTTATTATTTAAACTCCTTCTATAATCATGTTAGAAATCTAACCGGTTTTCATACTGAAATCTTTATCAGTATCGTGCATCACTACAACTGGAATATAATGAAACATCTGCCCTTGGATAGAGCAGTCTGTAAATTCAGTAACATTTTCTTAAACAAACTCAACAGACTAGCTCCAATCTGAACAAAAATAATCAAAACCAACCTTGACCCTTGGCTTTTTAAAAATCTAAAACTGCTAAAGAAAGAAAGGGACAGAGCTTGGAAAAGTTATCTGAAAAGAAAATTTTTATTTATTTTATTTTTATTTTACATTTGTTGACCGGGATAGTCCGATTGGATGCATGTCCATTTTCAGCGGAGGCCCGGGGAGAAAAGCTCCAAGGGTAAGCAGATACAGCATTACATAATACCAGCATTACATATTACAAACAGACTATTTACAGAGATTACATAAGTAAGCAAGTTAAACAAGTTCCACAGGTTACAGTTAATCCTGAGCACGAGTCAGGATTAAATTAAATTACACAGTAAACTGGTTAACAGATTTTTACACATTCTAGAGAGAGTTAGCCAGGCTTGATACATTGACATAGCCAGTTAACTGACAAATGTTGTTTGAGTCTAGTTTTAAATTGACCTAAGGTGGAAAGTAAGGTAATATCAGCTGTAAGAGAGTTCCAGGATCTACTTACAGAGTTTGCAGAGAGAGAATCACCAGCTGTGTTATTAATTTTGCTAGTCTGAATTAGTAGTTTGTTAGAGGATCGAAGCGTTCTAGGATTGTTATAGGGGGTGATAATATTTTTAAGTGCAGGAGTATTGTCCGGATTATAGAGGATTTTATAGGCCATAATCAGTTGGCCACCCAAGCTGATTTAGATTGATGCAATGATGTGTCCTAAAAGGCAGCCCAGTGGCAAACCTAGCAATGTGGTTGTAGTAAATTGAGAGTTTGTTTAGGACAGTCTTGTTTAAATTGAGAGTAGAGGGATGCATACAGAAGGGTTGAAAGAAGGTGAGAGCGAGCTATGGCAATTTTAGCTGGAGGGGTTAGGAAGGCTTTTATTCTGTAAAGTGACCCTAGTTTTTTATTGATGGTTTTGATAGTTTGGTTAACATGAAGGTCAAATTTTAGATTATTGTCTATGATGACACCTAATAGTTTTGTAAATGGGTCAGGGGAGATTATTGTGCCATCATTTGATTTTATGGTAAAGGTGAAAGCGGTAGACCTACATGTTGGTGAAAATAACAGCATTTTAGTTTTTGGGATTTAGGATCAGAAGATGTTCAGAAAGCCAGTTTTCTATTGTATTAAAGGTGGTCTGGGTAGTTGACCATAACTCTACTGGAGATGTGGCTGAGCAAATCAGATTAGAGCCATCAGCATATTGGATACAGCTGACTTTTGGGATGACAGTATAAAGGTCGTTAATGAAGATGGAGAACAGCAAGGGCCCTAGTATAGAGCCTTATGGTACTCCAAGGGTGTTAGGTAGAAGGTTAGAGAGTTTGTTCTGCCAGAGGGCAGCCTGCTGTCGACCATTCAGGCAGGACTGAAACCATTGGAGGGCTCCAGTATCTAGACAGAATGTTTGCAGGGTGCGGATTAAAAGTTGGTGATCAGCCATATCGAATGCCTTGGAAAGATCCAAAAAGAGGGCTGAGGATATATAATTATTGTTGCAGTTATGGTTTATGGTGTTGGTAAAGGCTAGGAGGGCTGAAGTAGTGCTGTGATGAGGACGGAAACCATGCAAAGTGTCTGCCATAAGGCGATTCTGGATTAGGCGGTGCATGAGTTGTCTATGAATACATTTTTCCATAATCTTTGCAAGTGGAGAGAGTATAGCTATTGGCCTATAATTGGAGAATTCAGTAGAGCTGCCCCCTTTGTGAAGTGGGATTACATAGGATATTTTCCAGATTGTGGGAATTTTAGCTTCTACTATGGTTCGATTGATTAGTATTGAGACGGGGTAAGCAATAGCATCAGCTGATTTTTGTAGGTACTCAGCAGGAAGTTGATCAGCAGAAAGTGCAGTGGGTTTTAATTTTTTGATCAAGGTATGGATAATTGAAGTGGCGACTGGTTGGAAGCTGAACGCGAGTAGGTTTCTAGGGGTGCTGCTTTCAGGACCAGGGGAGCTAGGAGGTAGTTGGCTAGCTAGGGCTTGAATTGTCTCAGTAAAGAATTGGTTAAAACTATCAGAAACATCTTCAGGGGTTTTATCAATAGTAACAGCAGGGATTAGGGTTGAAGTTTGTCCAGGATGTAGTAGATTATTTAAACCTGCCCAAAACTTCTGAGGGTTATTTTGATTTACTGTCTGTAAATTACAGTAGTATTGTTTTTTGTCTTGTAAAATTGATTTTTTGGTTTAGTTCCTGGATTGCCTGTATTTAATGTGATCTTGAGGGTCTTTAGAAGAATGCCATAAAGCCCATGCTTTGTTTCTAAGGGTAATTTTGAGTTTAGACTCTATAGGAAGCCATGGCACAGTTTTTGCCTTGGTTGTCTTTGAACAAACAGGTGCATGCAAATCAAGGATCTCAAGGAATTTGTTGTTAAAGTATGCTACTGCTTCCTCTAAGGGGAGGTGTTTTAGAATAGACCAATTACATGAGTTTAGTTCTTGTTGGAATTTGGCAGGGTCAAAGTTTTTATTGTTTCTAACCTTTCTGAGTAAGGGTTGTTGGGAATTAATGGTTTTGTGCTTAATTACATATGTGAGAAGGTGATCACTTAGGCCATTAAGGAGGGTACCAGAGGTGTACATTTGGTGGTGACTATTTATGAGTACCCAGTCAAGTATACTTTCTTTTTGGTTGGGTTTACCTATCCTGGTAGGGGTGGATATGATTTGTGTAAATGCATTCAGGTTAATATGGGTGGTTGGGGATTCTAAGGAACAGGTGTCCCAGTCTATGTTAAAGTCTCCAAGTAGTAGGGTTTCTTGGGGGTAGTGACATGATAGCCAGTGCAGGATATCTTCAAATGTAGATATATTGTTACCTGGGGGAATGTACATACAGATGATATTAATGCATTTATTTTTATTAAGTTGCAATTTGGTGGCAAGAATCTCTGAGTTATTAATCCGAGGTGGTTGTGTTACATCTATGGTGACATTCAACTCAGATTTATAGAGTACAGCTACCCCACTCTCTAGCTTTCAAGAACTCAGAAAACTAAAAAAAAATCAGGTTAAATATATCACAAGACTGGACAACAAAATGCAAATCTCCAGAAAAACATAAAGTAACCCTAGATACTTTCTGTGCTTCAAATAACCTACTAAAACCAGTTAAATCATACAACTTACTCCATTCACAGAAAAAAACAAAACAAAAGTATTGCCTCAAATTTGAACTCAGAGTGCATTTAAATGGTTGCCTCTCTAATCAGCTCTTCCTGCCTTAAGTCATTCCCTACCACTGTTATCAAATAACTCCTTCAAAAACTAAAACCTACCACTGCAGCACCTGACCAGATCTTGCCAGAGTACATAAAGATTGCTGCAGATGCAATAGCATACCCAGTATCCATCCTAATAAACCACTCAATAAAAGTAGACTGTCCCAGAACTGTGGAAGATGTCCTTCATCATGCCCGTGCATAATGTGGCCCCTCCACTGACCTCTCCAACTGCAATCACTTTGCTATTCTGTCACCTCCTTCAAAAATTCTGGAAAAGTAAAATCACTCCCAGCATCTTAAATTAATTTCGCAATACAATATTCTCTCTCCAATTCAACATGACTTTAGACCCCATTAAAGTACCTCTACATCCTTACTCAGTTTCATCAGTAGGGTTTACCAGAAAAAGAAATCCAGATGACCTTGTTCTCACCCTCTTCCAGGACTTATCAAAGCCCTTTGATTTTGTCAGTCACCAAAAACTCCTACTCAAGCTTTCATCATTAGGCTTTAGCAACTCCTCTCCTTTGGTGCTATTTGACAAGCAGGTAACAGGCTGCTAAATGAGGCAATTACTATTCCTCCTTCTTACTCATATCTGTTGGTGCACCTCAAGGTTTAATCCTAGGTCCCTTACTGTCAAGGTTCAGTCCTTGGTCCCTTACTGTCAAGGTTCAGTCCTAGGTCCCTTACTGTTGAACCTATTTATAAACAACTTGCATACTTCATCTAGACATGCCACAGTATAGTCTAATATGCTGACAACTCTACAGTTATATGTTCTGCTAAAGACCTCTTTACTCTCCAACAACATACACACAGCAATCTTTCTCTCTAGTTGAAACCTGGCTGGAAAACTCCCATCTCTTTCTCAATTCCAGGAAAAAACAAAACTTATGTAGTACACAGAGCACCATGATTATGCTCCAATGTCAGTTAAAGGATATTCTGGCTTAGTGTTACTCTAGCACAAGACCCGATCTTAACACAATTTAGAAGGCTGCTTAACAATTGTTATGCAACCCCTATGCATTGTTCCTATCAAATCTGGCAGTAAAAGCTGACAGCACCAGCCAGTAACCAACAGCAGCAGAACATGAAATTGTTTTGTTAAGTATTTAGGAACCAAGTACTTCCCATAGACAGAGAATATGTAATAAAGGCTCCTGCTGTCTATTCGACAATGCTTACCAACTGCTTTACTAGCTTTCAAAGCTGGCACAACACTTTACATTGATTTTTTTTTGTTTCTTTTATTTTTCTGTAACTAGTAGTACTTGGAGCAGATAAATCTCCATAAACTTCAAATAGCTATGATATTATGTGTTCTTCACATGGATGCCAAAATATTCAGCTCTCAAGCATCATTCTCGAGATGAATTTCTTGGAGTCTATGTCTCATACAAATAATATGCAGGTTATGATCAGAGATCTGATCATAATCCAGTATGTTATTCATCCCAAAATAGTACATCACCCAAAAATAACTATTCTCTATAACCTCTAAGGACAATATAAAAATTGAACAGGTAACACAAACCAACTGCTAAGAATTATTAATAGATAACCAACTGAAATTTGTCTATTGCATACTACAAGTAGCAAAAAATAAAACTAAAAAAAAAAAACAAAAGAAACCCCCACCAAAAATGAAGTGATTTCTACCAAGCTAAGCCTTTCCTTTCAGATACAGCCAGGAAAAGCATCTTCTCTACCTATCTGCTCCCAGCCCTACTATATGTTTACCCAGTTCTGACTAGCTTATGCTCCACAGTGACCCACAAACTCCAAATATGTTATCATAAAGTTGCAAAATTTGCTACTAATCTGCCCATAGAAAGTAGCATTGCTCAGCACTCAAAGCCCTTAACTGGATAGAGCTGTCATATACAGTTACCTACACACAACTACTGGTCATCCATAAAATACTCAATAAACCTGAACATTCTCCAAGCACTGAATTGCTCATGTACTTATACAACCCTAAGATAATTCTTTGTTCTGGGAAGAGACTGCTACTTATATAATGGGTGACACTCTATACTCTTAACTGTCTCACTAGGATTTGGATTTCTCTTCCACACTGGCTAAGACAAACTGAAAAATCCTAAATCCCTTCGAAACTGAACTTAAACAACATCTTATGCATGCATGGCTCTGCTCTTATGAAACTCCTGGGTGAGATTACGCACTAAAGGTCAGCTGCTCTTTACTATGTATCATACTGTATGCAATGAAAACTACGTTTTTCTAAATATTTTATATTATACAATGTCTGGCCATTAACATTCAAAAATGAGCATGCTATTTGGACAGTCCAATGTGCCCACTGTAAAATGAGCATATACCAATAAAAAAAAAGTCTGGTGGCTAAAGTACTATTGAGTGGCCAGACATTTTTTTTCTATTGATATATGATAGGCAGGCATTAGTCTGAAGGAAAGAAAGTCTAAAACTGAAAAACATATAATTATTTAGTGACTTCCTTCCGCATACAATTTGTGGTATTCCGAGAAATCACTGAGGAATGAAGTCACTAAATAATGATACACATTTCATTTTTCAGACTTTCTTTCCTTCAAACAATGCACAATTATTATAGCAAATTTCTAAGTTTACAAGAGCAACATTAACAATCAGTGACCACCTTTATTTATGCTTTGTCCACATTTCTTGAAATAAGAGGTTGAGAGGTACATATGAGGTCAGAAAAAATACACGGAAAATCAGGTACTAAAGAAACATACCCGATTTTCCTTGTATTTTCCCCCATCTCTCTCATACCTCTAAACTGTCTGGGGGTTATAGTTTTATTTTTTTCTTTAAAAAGAATAGCAATGGAGATTTTCCTTTCTCCATAGCTTGCTTTCTAAAGCACTCATGTACTGTATAAGCATAGAAAGGTGAGTCCCACATGCATGCGAAGCACATCATCAAACGGCAAAATCCAGAAACAATGAGGAAGAGCACCATGGCACCATTATACAAAGACATTACTTAAGAAAAGTAAGTAATTTCTTTCTTAAATAATGTCATTGTATAATAGCAATAATCCATAGCTGGGTGTGGGTAATGCTTGATTTACCCAAGGTTGGGTTTGTTTGGTCACTCGGATACAGAATTCACCTTCATGACCAAACCACACCAATCGTAGATAAATCCAGCATTAAACACACCCAGTCATATGTTATTGCTATATACTATCATGCCATGTCTTCTGATCTTAATAGTATGCCATGATTTTATTTCTGAATAACCTATATTTTTCTGTCTGTTGAATGTATGTTTTTTTATACTATTGTTTGTATTGTTACTTATTCCAAGTATATCTGAACATCCTCTGTAATGCTGTACAATGTTTCTATCAGAATAATCAAATTGTACTCATTACTATATTCAATGTAGCTTGTTGGAGCATTTCTCCCTGGGCTTCTGCTGAAAAGGGGCTTCTGCCCTGTTGGGCTTTTCCAGTTTAGAAATGCAATAAATAAATAAATAAAGAAACAGGAATCGGCAAATTATTGTTTCTAAATTACTCAATTTGCATGATGATAAAAATGGCTAAACATTGTGCAGACTTCTTGTCAATACCATGCACATGCCTAGGTCCTGGTATTCAGTGCTGTACATGTGTGGTCCAGGCTGTGCTTTCAGGGTGTGACTGTTATTCCATATCTAATTGTGTGTACCTAGAATCACTTTAGTACTTAATTACTTAACATCATACACAGGGATTGAGGACTGTAATGTTTCACATGTTAAAGTGTCATTATGAGCCATAATAATATAGTACGTACATTATCAGAGTTTGGCAAGCATAGCATAAAAATAAGGTGCCCACCTATGTCCATTGCTGCATGGCAAATGGACACTTGGGTGCCAGTTCTGTGATTTTTTTTCCCTGTGATTCTTCAAGGTGAGACAATATGACTGGAAAAGGAGATTTTAGTGCTCCTTTTAAAGTGCAGAAGTGGTGTGTGGAGTATACAAAATTATTGCTCTGTTTTGTTCATCAGGATTATAGCCAGAGGCTCCTGCAGAAGGGCTAGTAAGCCCCTCAGTGTATTTGCTTTATTTATATGCTTTTGCATACCAGGAAATTCCAAGTTAGACTGGTTGCCCATGTTCTGCAGAGATCCAGGGAGCAAAGTTCCAGGTAACACAGACACGTAATTAGGCACAAAACAAAAACATATATAGTAAACTATTACATAAATTATTATAAGAAAAAAAGTACAGTATTTATGCAGTGTTTACATATAATCAAATTATCTTTACAAGGTTTGAAAGTAGGCACCTTTAGATGCCTATCATCATCGACATCATCATCATACTCATCAATATCAGTAAATTAGATACCTATACGTTGTTGTAATTAAATATAGTACATTATTGTCTTGTTTGGGTTAATGATTGAGGTGAACTAGAATAGGAGACAGAGCATTCGAGGTGTAAGTTAGTTTTGATCTCTTGATAGATTATAGAGATCAGAATATTTGTGGGTAATAGAAAGGGGAGGTGAAAGAAAGCACTGTCAACATATGTTAAGCACAGTTACATAGTTTATTTTCCTTCTTTAAGTGCAGTTTTGAATAGTTGCATATTCCTCAATAGTCTGACAGTGCTTGAAAGATTGTTCTATGCTTTGGAGATGCTGACTGAGAACAGTGAGTTGCCATTGGAATTGTTGGATTTACTGGATCCTACAAGGTTAAGTCCTTTGGAATCCTTAAATGGTTTAGCACAGAGCCAGGCTGTCACACATGCAAATGGCATCCCATTCGTGAGAGAACAGTGGCCTTACCATTACATTGATATGAGACACCACCATCCTCATCTCGTACACCAAAGGGAAGATGAATTCAAACAGCAGGCATTACCTATATACTGTAAGTATAATGTATCTCAGCAGCACATATAACCTGAAACTGCATGTCATTGACAGATATTATGCAATGATCTTAATGTCTTGCTTTTCATATTAACAGTAGTAGGGATTCATTCAAACATGTATAACTTTCATATACCAGTACCACTTCTGTCATTACTGCTCTAGCTCAAAGGTAGCAGCATCACTGTTCAATGTTGTTAGTGTGTTTGTGCCAGCGTTCTCTTGTATATGGGTGACTAGTGTGTCAGGATGTTATGGCTCTTTTCCCATATTGAGAGGATGCCTGTAAGTTCAATTCCCACTGCCTTACAGTTGAGCTATCATGAAAAACATTTAATTTTTCTTTTTCTTTCCCATTACAATAAATGTAGTGTTAGACAAAATAAACATGTAAAAACACCATTATAATTTGAGTGAGCATGTTTCAAGTAAAAAGAGAAGTTTTTCCTTTGCATATCACTTGGGAGTGAAATGTATGTCTAAACAGCATGTTTTCTTTGTATTTGTACATTTGTCTCAGACATCATTAATACATCTTGGAGTATAAAAACATTATGGTCTGTCTAAATAGCTCATCATGTTGGTCTTTTATTCATTAAACTCTACATGATGGTGACTGTTGTTTCAGGTTCCCCCCTTTCGACCATCCTTATAGAATTCAGAAGTTGTTTTTGACCCAACAAGCATATTATGCTTAACTGTATCATTTTTTAAACATAGTAAGAGCCTCAGTGTTTTATAATATTTGTACTCTACCTTGTGTTGCTATCCTCTCTCTTAAATGCATTTATTTTGTTTATTATTTTGTTTCCATTTCTTTTACTATTATATACAGCAGTACAATGACCTGCACCCATCCCACCAGCAAGGCCTGCCGATTCCCTACAAATGTTAGCAGCAACACCACCAGTGCCAGCAGAAGCACTCTGAGCACCCTGCACAACTGGGTCCCAGTCTACCACAGCTCCCTCCACATCTCTTGCCCTACCTGGACTACCCATTTCAGATAGCCTTGCAATGGATGCTGGTACAGTTGTACCCACCTGTAGCAATTCGAGTGAAGTTCACACCTTTGTCACTCATCGGCAGCTGGCAGACATTGTGAGAAAGATTATAGACATGAGGTTTGATGTCCAACATGACCAAATGGAGACCCTTCTCCATTGATTTGAGTCGCATCTCTAACCAGCACTGTCTCCACCATCTAGGATAGGGCTCAGTGGTTTTAGTTCCCAGGCTGGAGAATAATTTCCTACTTGATCTCAGCTGGCAGAAACTACAACTGTGAACTGCTCATTCTATCCCTCAAACTGGTGTTCCCTTCCCTTTTATGTCTATGCCCATTCCTGTTGGTTGTTCAGTCCTCCCCTAATTATTGTCTCCAATCTGTTTGTCGAATGTCTCCTTCACCATTGTGTTACCCTTCCATCATTATGTTACCATACACATTATCAGTCAAGTCTGCCTTCTCCTGCTAACCTAACCATTTTACCTTCCTCATACTAGCCTTACTTCCTTCCCCAAGCTACCATTCTCTTCATAAATATAAAATGAGTACCTGTTCCACAAAAAAAGTATTTCCCTCCTTCCCCACATTCGTCCTGCTCATACCTTATTTGCTCATCTTCTCTTCTATACTTTGTTTGCTTTCTTTTTTCATCTTTTTCCTATAATCATACTTCCAACCTTTAATCTGGTCATAACATATAGAAAGGCACCTCACACATGCCCAAGTAGGGCTTCTAAATTCCATCATCAACATCATCATCATCAACAACCCCCTTTCCTGTTTTCTACATGGGGTCAGGTGATGTGTCTCTCAGTTCAGTACCACTCTCCTAACTACTTTAACTGTCATGCCTGAATGTTGCAGGTCTTTTCTCATATGATCTCTTTGTTGGAGGCCCTTATTTCCTCTTATCTTCTTCCTGTCTTCCCCACATCTTCCTCACCAAATTATATTCTGCTTTTTTGCACAAAAACTGGACCAGTTTAATCTGTTGTCTTTGACATTCCCTGCAGTTGGAGCTACTTGGACTTCTCCTCTGATGTCCTCATTTCTTTGTCTGTCCTATACTGTGCATCCTACCACTCATCTCGAGTACTTCATCTCTATCGTGGAAGTAGTTCATCAACATCAGGAAATTTGCCTTTTTCCCCATTGTAGTGAGACCTCAGAGTCGAAATATATAGTTGGGAAAGTGGGGGGTTGAAATACTGTGGTGTGTGTTACGGGAAAATGTTGGCCAACCAGCTGAAGTGAATGTTTGATGAAATGAATGTTTGCGGTTTTGTATTCAGTGATAGGAGATTCGATGAACTGAACCTTCAATGTTTAAACATAAACCCATCTAAGCCTGTTGCTTTTGCTGACTTCATTTTCATTAGAGCAGTTCTTACTTCTTCCAGAGTGGGCTCTACCTCCTCTTTTACCATATGCTGTGCCTGTGGCAGTACAGCTTCTGTGGGGTTTTCTTCATTCAGAAGCTGCTGAAAGTGCTCCTTCTATCTGCCTTTGATGTCCTGTGGACTGGTGAGCAGGTTCTTGCTGGCATCCCTTAGGAAGGGTGTCTGACTATCTTCTTTATCATTCTGGTTTTGCCTTGTAATCTTACAGATTTTATTTGTACCATCTACTAAGTTACTTTCCAGAAGCTGGTAGAGTGCTTCAGATGCGTTGTTCTTGGTACAACTCATCTCTTAGCTTCTATTAGGCAACCAGTATCTCTTCTTAGTCAGGTTTGTCTTTTTTATCTCCCACTTTTTTTCTGCACTCCTTCTTTCTTTTGATGACTTCCTGGAATTCTGCATTCCTTCACTATCTTTTCTTATGCACCTTATTTCAATGCCTGGCTTGGCCGCATATGTATTCTATAGTCCTCACATAGGTTTTGAGGCGTTGCCATTTTTCTTCAGCTCCACCTATTTCCTCTTCTTTCTGAGGTGCTAGACCCTGGGTAATTCCCTTAACTCTTGTGATTTCTCTCCAGTTACTTTCCAGTTCTTCATCCTAGTGTCTTTTGACATTAGATCCTTTTAGACCACTGTTTGCAGTGGTGACCAGTGGTTTAAGTTGAGGGATGACTATTTCACTGAGGACGACTTTTTAATCATTGATTGTACCCACGTGCACTTTCCTTACTATTAGGAAGTCTATCTCAGTTGCATGCTGGCCACTCTTTTATGTGATCTTGTGATTATCTGTCTTAACGAACAATGTGTTGGACACCATCAAGCTATTTGCCAGACAGAAGTCTGAATGTCCTCTCCTTCTTTATTCCTGTTGTCCCACCCATGTGGACCAAGGCAGTCCTTATATACTGTTCTGTCTATTCTAATATGTGCATTCAGGTCTCCCATATCCCGTTATGCTTCCACTCTCCAACTTTTGTGACAGAACTCTGTGTCATGGGTGGTGAAGAGCACCACTGATGCTCATGTACAACCAATGAGAACTGACACTGTTTATTGTATAGCAACAATTAAGTCCAATCACTGTCATCCACCCTGTATGTATATTGGCATTGGCACTGGGTATGTAAATGAGCTGAGTGCTATTGAGTGGCAGTATGCAAACGCCAACAACAGTAAAGCTCACTGGCTTAGTTTGACAGCTAAAATGACACAGCTTATAAATTAAATGCTATGCAGAGTGTAACTGAAGAGGTCTGAGGATCCAAGTATCTTGAAAACTGTTTTTTTTGTGTCTTTTATACTTTCACTCTGTAAATGTGCAACACTCACCTGCTACGTAACAGCTTTACTGTGACTGTTTCCATGACTAAGCTTACAAATGAAGTACTTTACAGAGTGTAACTAAAGAGAGTTGGAGGTTCAATGCCACTCAGTTAAATGGATTATGTCTTCATGGTGCTTTAATTATAGTACATGTGCAGTGATTACACTCTGCTGATTTTAAGTTTGTTTGGTTGAAATATCTTGTTACATTTCTGTACCCCACCTATCATGTCTGTTTTATACCTCTTTTAACCTCAATAACTTGAGATTAATATCTGTGTGCTTGTGTCTCATACTGCCTTGCCCATTGTCCTCCACATCTCTGAATGTGTCACCACCTCCTTTGCAGTCTTGTTAATGTTGCATGTTTTTTTTTGGCTCTTCTACCTCCTCCATCCTCCTACTCTAAGCATACTTCCCTTACCTTCTTCCACAATTATCTTCTCTACATATATGTATCCATGGGTTAAAATAATAAATCAGCATGCACAAGTATTGTGACCACCTGTGTGTGTCAGTTCAAACTGACTACCCTTGTGGCTGATGCTCAATGGATAAGCTCTACTTTCCCTGCACTTCCCAGCAGCCACTATTTGGTACTGTTGGTACAACACATTCGTCCTGCTGATCCCTGCTGCAGATATAATAAGGCAATGCTCTTTGTGTACACTTTTTTGCCTGCAAACTTTATTAATGAGTGTGATTGTTCATTGTACAAACACATAGAAAACAGAGTTTGATTGGCTGAGATCATGGACTCGATGTGTCTGAATTCCTGAGAAAGTAGTACTTCAATGATATATGCATTGGGAGCTCAACCAATGCTTTTATTGACCATATACTGTAATTAGTTCATATACCAACAACTTTTTACTCTCTATCTTGTGAACTCTTGTTTTACTTGTATTATAACTATCAGGCTATTGCAGTAAAGTTTCCCTCAAAATGGCATGCAGAAATTAGGTCCTTTCACATTTTATTCATTATCACTTTCTTTGTCACTTGCAAAATTACTGCTGTAAAACTTCATGGCAGTGTAAAACATAGTAAAACTAATTATCAAGCACTTATTAATTAAACAACTCAGTGTTTTATAGCAAGTGAAAGTCTGCAGTGAAATCTAAATGTTCTAGTAATGACTTTAATGCATGCATTTGCTGGAGCAAACAGCAACCATCAACAGATATATGATGAGATAAAAAAATAAATTTAACACTGTCATATGATTATATATTCCCCTTGAATTTTGCCTCTGTGTTTCTCACAATGTACTATTTCTCAATGTTTACGCAAAATTCTCATCCAAGTTTGGCTTCCATCTATTATTCTTTACTTAGTATTTACCTTACTTCCTAGCAATATGTAAAAGATAATCTTTTCAGGTTAAGTCTAGAAATGGGTGTCTGTAAATTGTTTTATATGAAGCACCATAAAAACTCAACCAGTTCTGAGGCACTCAATCCTTTTTATTGACTGTATGGGGCATATGGAGCAAAAACAATACAGTGACACTTTAAAAGTCCAGCGGTAAAATATCTGCCTTACTATCATGCACCTCCATGTGCAAAATAGTCTAAAAGTTAGAGGGAAAGAAACATTTGAACTTCATAATCTGTGCTGGTAAACTAACAATGAGATCATCTTTATATTATAGCTCAGATAGTAAGGGCTGTAATGAGATGCAAATTAATTTTATCTTAGACCTGTGTTTGATTCTGTCAACTTTATTTGTAAATTATCTGACCACAAACAAGTCACTTAATCAAATCTGTGATCCTGGATAACTTCTGAAAATAGATAAGTGTGTAGGGCCATCTCAGTTCTAAGATGAATAAAACAAGTATTTGTCAATGCTAAATGTTGATTATATTGTTGAACAGCAGTGATGTTGTAAGAAGAAGAAAGAGAGGCAGAAGGACTGCAGACAGAGAGTGCGAGTGAAAAGGAGTATGAGAATTGAGACAGCAAGCATCATCTAGGGTACAGTATATAAAATGAACACTTGTTGAGTAATAATTTGTCAAACTCATGACTCGTATCATTTTTCTTCTGTTTCTTGCTTCTGCATGTGTTACTTCATTTGATTCAGCATAGAAAATGCATCCCTCTTAAATGTTGTGCAGTATGAAATATGTTTCTATTTTAGATCTTAGAAATCCTCTGCATTGAAGAAAGAAGGGAATATTCCACACTGCCCAGTGCCTAATATTAGCATACACTTTTAGCAGTGTCTGATGTTCTGTAGTCTGAAACCATTATAAGCATCAACATGTTTTATTTCATTGTGTTTTGCACTTCCAGTCTCAAGTTTCATCATGTATCACACATTTTCCTCACTTGTCACACATAGTGCAACAATTTTGAGGGAAAAATCAATGAAAGTTGTACATAAAGTATTGTTTCCTCTCTGGTGCACAAAGAAAAAAGTATCCTGCTGAATAAATGAGTCAGAGTTCATGCATTTCACATATACTTCAAGGAAGGATACACATTTTTTTCACTCCTGCTTTAATAGGACTAACCTGCATTTACTATAAAATGTATTATGTAGGGTGTGTCAGAAAGGAGTGAATGCAATTGAACTAAGACAGCGGGTGTGAACAAAATGGGTATTCTAAAACAAATAATATCAAATTAATCTAGTTTTAATTAATATTACTAGTTAAACCTGTACACTGCTGATAAGCAAAATGGAATATGTATGACCTGAAATTATTTTATTTAGTACTTTATTGAAATTATGACAGAAGGTATTTTGACAAGATACATGACTATAGATGGATATTTAAGAACATTACTGTGCCCAGACAGGTCCGCGGTAGTGGTGCTGCGGTAGCGTTGTCGCCTCACAGCAAAATGCTGTGCCCATTCGATTCTCACCTAGAGCGTCTTCTGTGTGGAGGCATGTGTGACTGAGCGTGCCTTCGTTGAAGGTTGTGCATCAGGGCTGGTAACTCGGCACGTAAAAATCCACTACCAAACATTAGCGGACTGGAGTTCTGCTGTGGTGACCCCTAACTGGGATAAGCCGAAAGACACAACAACAACTGTGCCCAGACAGGCATTCAATTGGAAAAGACTACTGCTTTTAAATTCTGTTACATACTAGTTGAATGCTAGTGTAAAGTCCAACATGTGCTAAAGACTACTCCTGAAATGAAATCATCTGCATTCACAGGTCATACTTGGAATGAATTTAATGAGTAATATGACTTCTTCAAAGGCCAGCATGAAATGGAAAAAAGAAAGAAAATAAACCTAATGGAACCAGCGAACTACAAGGTGAAGCTGTTAGCTGTAGGGGAAATGCAAGTATGCAAGAAACAAAACAATTGCAAACACAGTACATACCTGATGCAAAGTTTGCCTGTAGCGCTTCTTACTGTTACAGTCACAAAACATCAAAAATGACACAGAAAAGATATATGGTTCTTCCCATAATAAAAGAACAGACAAGGAAGGGTATAATATAATAAAAATGAAGAAATAAAATAACCCTGCAGAAGTACCAGAATCATTTAATCCAGTGGCAAGTTGCATACTGATTTTACCTAGACAGATAAAATACAACACACAAATGGCAATAAACTAGAATTGAATACATTTTCTCTATTTTATTTATCATTTGCTGACTGGGCTTGTCAAATATTCCATGGACCATTTCATCCATAACTTTCAACTGTCAAGACTTTCACAGAATGTCCAGATTTTGGCTTCACATTTTTCCTCCTTTCCACATAAAATTTATGATTTTATAGCAAATAATTGAGAAATGAAGTCACAAAACAATTACAGAATTTAGAGTTTCAGACTTCATATCCCTCAGAAAAATGCATAACACAAAATCTGTTATCCTATCAACTTAGTTTATGAGCACCATTTTAAAATCTGTCCTTATTTTTGGACCTATGCTCCCCATTGTATTTGTTTCTGCCTTTCTTGAGTTGAGAGGTATGCTTTCCTTTAAAGCAGTTTGCGTAAATAACTAGAAGCAATTTCTGTAGGCAGGCTAGAAGTCAGCACTGAACCACAGCTAAAGGACAATGCTGACACAAAAGCAGTAGACAGGTAAAAGGTATTGGTCTGTCCCTCTAGCTAATCTATCTATCTATCTATCTATCTATCTATCTATCTATCTATCTGTTTATAACCTATCTACACAAATATGCAGTCATGTATCAGAGAATAGGATCAAAAGTATCTCAGCAAGATTTTTAGATAGAATACATCTGCAGCAAGATAAAAGGGTATACTGACCTGTCCTTACACCTAAGTAGTTGTGAATTATGTTATGCATGGAGTTCAGTGAAATTTAACTCAATAACAACTAGCCTGAGTGTAATTTCACACCTCCTGCCACCTGCAGGTTTCTTAACTGGACAGCTTTTGCCTTAGCTACATTCCTGAGAATGAAGTTTTGCAAACTATATCTAAACAAATGTATACATCACAAAAACATAAAAGTTACAAAATGTTAATATACAAAAGCTCTTTAGCACACATTCCTCTTTGCAATGATGACATTAGTATGTCAGCAAGGCATAATGTTAATTTTTATATTGAACAAGTTATTGCATATGTATTTTTTATAAATATACAAACAAATATTAATAATTCTCTAACACAGCAGACAGACCAACTATTAATGTGACTTTTGTTCATACAGATGTAACCTTCAATTTACTACAAAGCAGTTTTGTAGATGTCACTCCATTTTAGGATATTTGCATATTTATTATTTGAATTAATGTTCACTGAATAAGTAAGTATAAATATCTGCAAAGTAGTGTTAGTTAGACATCAAATGTCCATTCACAGATTTGCTATGAATGTTTATATTTTCATTTTATATCAAGGAATACCCTATAAAGACCTTTATGTTTGAGATATTAACATAATTATTAACACAAGGCAACTATCCATAATCTTCATAATATTTCGGGAAAACAACTAGCAGTTTCTTGGCACAGAATACATCATTTGTCTGAGAAGCCATTCCTGACATGTATGGTAACTGACTATATGAAAGGTTGTTCCACAATGCCAAAGATATTTACAAAGATATGATATTTACGTATATATGAATACTTTATTAGTAACAAGTATAACTATTTGCAGATTGGTAGTAGGTAAAAGTAAATATCAGTGATATTTTTTGCAGTATAAGTAAACTTTCATTTGATACCATGACATTCCATATACATTCCTTCTGGGTCAAGTTATTAAGAGAAATATTAATATGACACATACTGATAATTTGGTATAAAAGAAACCATACGATTATCCAGTATATTTTGGTCAGTAGACAGTCCTTACCTGTGAGAGTATTTGCCTGGAGAACTATTGTTCCACCATGATACTAAATGCACAATACCTGAGTATTTACACAATATATGCAAATATACATACATATCCTCTTTATTGCTAAACAATTATAAATATCCACAAAGCAGTATTAGACACCAAGTAGAAAGCAGTAGTAATAAGACAACAGTTAGCAGTGAAAAATTTCCCAGCAGTATATAAACTTTCATTTGATATTGTGAAGTACCATATAAACTTCATGAAGGACAAATTACTAACGAAAGTATTAATATTGCACACATTCATACATTTTAAGGAAAATAAACCATAGTATTTAACTTAGCGACCATCTAATTTTTGTTACAAGTCATTTCTGAACTTTTTGTGCTGACAGTGCCTATGAAATGTTGTTACACAATGGTTTCAAGAGCACTGTCTAAGATCGCAACAAAAGTATGTTATTTATGTGCATGTGCGTATTTAATGGTGATCAAAACACTAATATTTATAAAGTGATGGTAGGTGGATATGAGCTAGTAGTGCAGGTATTTCCAGTATTATTTACCCTTTTATTTGGTATTTGATTCCCTGAATTATGCAAAAATGCACACACACACACACACACACACACACACACACACACACACACACACACACACACACACACACACACACACACACACACACACACACACACACACACACACACACACACACACACACACACACACACACACACACGCAAAGACACACACTCATGAGGACACACACATGTATCTATATCTATATATACATCATACACCCTCTTCAGACAAGCATGTTTCACTTATAGGACTTATACAGTATATTGCCCAATTGGCATACATAATCCTCTGTTCATCCCTTACTGAACACCATATCATATCCAGCAGCATATAGAAGTTATTTTGCATCAAACAAACCACCTTTTCAGACTTGTATATAACTAGTGTCTGGGACACACACGGTCTTTCACATACACCAGTGCCTTAGCCTCCATATTTTTAATAAACACATTTTTTTGTCAAATTTCTGGGGTACAACACACGCATTTCCCCTAACACTTTCACAGCTCCCTTTCCCAACATTGTCTTATGTAATTCTGCAAATAACACACAAGTACGGCATAGTTAAATACAAAGTAAAGTGAACAACCCTTCCCAAATATGTAACTTTCTTCACTAGTTGTGTATCAAGCAGAGTGTTTGCTTCTTTTTGTTTTCTGTCACTACACAGGTCACAGAATGGAAAACTTCTGTCGAGTAATGAGTGAGGTAATAGGTGCAACTGCTTTTATCACATGTTTTGAGACCCCTAGATTGATCTTTGTGCTAATGAGACCATTTCATCTGTTTCAGGAATTCTCAATAAGCTCTTTTCACTTATGAGAGCATTAACAGTGAATGTTCACGAATCACACTTTTTTCTCATTGGGCAATTCACCTGAGCCATGCTACAAGGCTCTGTCAACTTCATGCACTCATATGAGTGCCTGTGAAGCATAGTGCACATATGTGGGTGGGTTAATGACCCTGGTGAGAATGTGGGGAAAACCTTGTAGTGTTATGGCCTTTGAAGGCAGTAATAAACAAAAAATATGACATGCATAGGCACTGTGATGTTGAAACATTCATGATATGCCATTTTTCACACACTTACACCATCTTTCTAAGCCATGTATTTCACTCTATGCAGTGGGGGCATCTTTACTGGTAAGACTGCCTAGCTATGTGAAGATGTGCATCATATGGCAACAGTAGCAACATGTGTGACCATTAGAGGGCTACCATTTTTTCTGGACTGGGAATTAATACATGGCCATGTCTTCTGAGGGCACTAAGTTTGGCAGGGCTCGCAGGTGCTGCATCTATGAAAGTATTATGTACAAAGACCTATAGTAGCACCTGTTTAGAGACTGTTATAAGGGTCCCAAGTATAAAGTGAATGCCTGGCCCTGGGTCAGATTTGCCAGGGCAGTGACTGCTTATACTGGCATCAACCATCCTGGTGAGTAGTATAGGCACTACAGCGACTGGAAGCAGTGCCATTCTTCCCTTCTTAGCCCATGATGTTAGACAGAACGCTTTTGAAATATTCAGTAAGTATGTAGGCTGCCCTGTTATCTCCCATAGAGTGAAATGGACCCTTGCAAGACAATTAATTGATGTGCGTTGCATTTGTTATTCTTGATTTTAACACTTCATCACTGACTATGGTTGCTGTCATGTTATCGATTAGTTAGGTATATCAGATCAGCATAACATTACCTGCTGTTATAGCATGTATAAACCTGTGACACACCTATGTCCAACAAATTAAGGAATAATCCAGATAGCTAAAGCAGTGTCAAGATAATGTGAAATATAGTGGGAATTATGCAAGTAACTTTCACAATAAGGACATATGCAAAAAAAACAGAACTGAGCACTTTCATCTATTACACAGACTTCCTCAGTATTACACACAGAGCACATTCTAAAATAAATTTCCTTAACCAATTATTTTGCTCAGTGAAGACACATGAAAAAACAAAACATGTATCCTAATTACAATAATTAACTAGATGAACATTAAAATATATATGAAACTATTTAATATGATCTGTTACCTTAAAACTAATTTATCTCTTTTAAAACCCATGCTAATGCACTATTAATGGATATCTTTCCCTTCATTTCATTAATGCTCGTTTCCTGGTCAGCTTGTTGCCATAGTTCCCAAAGTAGCTCAATATGCTTTAAGCACTCCTGCCATAAACCACCTTCGGATCTTGCTTAACCCGAGTCAAAATGGAAATTTAAATTTCTTAAATTCTTTGCATACTAAACTGTATTTATATAAAGCATTAGTTAGCACTTTTTCCTACATATTATGTTAATCTTCGTATATATATATATATATATATATATATATATATATATATATATATATAATATGTATATATATTCTCCTTAAGGAGAATTCTATTTTTTCAATGCAAAGCATGTGATACGAGTCATGCATAGCTAAATATGTGACCCCTCTAGTATCACAGGTATAATGGTTATTGAAATGAAGGGTATTTCTATGTATCCTAATAAAATCTTAGTTAAAATATAATGACATTGTGTGTACTTCCCACATTTTCCAGTGCCTTTATCTCTATCTCCAAATGTGTAGGTTTTTTATTACCCTGTTTATATTTAATAATATTATTCAAGTTATAATATCTTTTATAAGCAAATGTAGGGCTACTGCCAGTCATGTGACTAATGTACTTAAAACACAAAAATATGTCTCAATAATCTTTAAAAGTCTTTTTAAACAATCACTCTTCCCCTTATA
>NC_056741.1:398340554-398373054 GCF_019279795.1 Protopterus annectens | reverse complement strand
TAAGGGTTCTGTAATAGATCCACTGGCATCAACAATGGGAAAAAAAGTGCATCCCCTATTGATTTATTAATTTTCAGTTTTCCAAAAAATTGTAGGTATGAAGGTCTTACACAGTTTAACAAACTTTTTTTTCTCAAATAACTTTTTATTGATTTATCAAAAGTACAATGAAACAATATGGCATGACAATACAATTGAGAAAAAACAAAGTTAAGTACAAAGTGAAAAAGGTTTGTCATGAATATATATTTATACTGTAATCCTCTTATATAACATAGGCTGTAAAAAAGGGGGAGAAACAAAAAGGGGGAACTATGTACAAGATTATCAAACGTGTATGTGTATATATATATATATATATATATATATATATATATATAAAGATTACATAAAGGTTATATAGACGGTGCTACTGTGAATTCTATAGAAAGGAACCAAGTAATTCTATAATAAAAACATAGTCATACGAGGAGGTAATTCAGAATATCAAAGTTAAATCTAAAGCATCTAGAGTAATAGGTCATACAATTTCTAGTCACCCTGAAAAATATCAAAAATTATTTTCCAGATTTTCTTTAAGTATACTCGCTTATTAGGGTAATTAATGAAAATTTTTTGTGAAGATATGTATTTTATCGCTAAACTCTTGAGGCCACATGAAGAAAGTTTAGTGCGATCTGACCACTTCCTGGTTATATAGAATTTGGTCAATAAGCATAGAGTGATCAGTACATGAAGCTTAAGTTTAGGTAACCTAAGGTCAATAACGTGCAGGATCGCTAGTTTCCATGATAGGGTAGATTTTTGATAACCCACCTTTTCTAGTCTAACTTTAAGGGAGCACCAAAGTTTACATGTGTGACTACAGGACCAGAGAATGTGTAGCAAGTCCGCTTGAGGAAAGGAGCAGCAAGGACATGACGGGGATGTATTGGAATTGAATTTATTTAACATACATGGGGTAAAATAATTATTATTATACAATGACCCTCATTAATATTCAAAAACGTGCATGCTGATTGGTCAACGTGCATGTTGTAAATCAGAGTTATAGTAATGGAAAAAGGTCCGGTCGCCCGGACTTTTTCCATTACTATAATTCTTTTTTTACAGCAACGGAGAACGCAAGATCTCCGTTGCTTCACACAGTCTCGCTATATTAAACTCTAACATAGTGAGACAGCTTTAAAAAAAGCAACAGAGATTGCCTGTTGCTTTTTTTAAAGCTGTCTTGCTATGTTAAACTCCTTTAACATAGCGAGACAGTTTGTAAAAAGCAACGGAGATCTTGCTTTCTCCGTTGCTTTTTTCAAAACTGTCTCGCTGTGTTAAATGGGTTTAACACAGTGAGACAGATTTAAAAAAAGCAACGGAGAATCTCCGTTGCTTTTTTTAAAGCTGTCTTGCTATGTTAAACCCATTTAACATAGCGAAACAGTTTGTAAAAAGCAACAGAGATCTTGCTTTCTCTGTTGCTTTTGCCCACAGCTCTGATGTACTGCGTAGGCATACGCATGCGCAGTACATCAGAACTGCCGCAGAATACCAGACAGCTGTGGAAGGGCAGCAAGAAGGCATTATACAATGCCGTTATTTAAGAAAAGTAATTATTTTTTTTCTTAAATAATGTCATTGCATAATAGTAATAACCCACTTCTGGGTGTGGGTAATGCTGGATTTACCCACGGTTGGTTTTGTTTGGCCACTCGGGCTTCACCCTCGTGACGAAACCACACCAACCGTGGGTAAATCCAGCATTATCCACACCCAGCCGTGGGTTATTGCTATATTATTTATCATTAATTGAATATAAATCAGCTTTTTAAAGTGAGAAAACTTAAGGGTTGATTCTATTGCTCTGAGTTTTTGGTCTTTACTGAGATTACTATTCTGTTGATCCCAGTAGTTGGAAAAAAGTACTACATTCTGATACTTAGAGGCCATCAATAGTTTGTAAGTGTTAGATATCATGTTTTTACTTTTAGATAGGCTTTTTATGATTTCCATAGCAGCAGAAACATTATTCCAATATTGGGTTCATCTATCACTACTGTTGTTAGGAGTTCTCTGATTTGACGAAGAATGATAGTGTACTTCTGACCAAGTTTTAGCTCATCCTTAAGTTCACTTATTGATATCTCCTTATGTCTGTATATATCCCAGACAGTGTAATCTCTTATTAAGGTGTAATCAAGTAGACTAATCATTTTGTTGTTTAACCTTATATTAGGGTTCATATGTATTGGTTGTAATAAGTGAAGGGTATTTTCTAACGCCATAAACTTTATTAAGCTTTGGAAGTCCTTAACCCTTTGCTTCATGATGCTATTAATGGGAAATTATTCAAGCTTTTAGGTGTTAAGAAAGGTAAGGCTATAGGATTAAAATTATTACTGATTACTTGACTATGCTAGATTTTGGTCCATTGAGGATACCGTACTTTATCCACTTGAGTGAACGTTGAGATTCATATAGCTCTGTTTGCACATATTATCAAGTTATAAAGACAAAAGTTGGGCAAGCTTAGACCACCTTTTAGTTTAGGATAGCATAGTTTCTGATAGCTTATTCTACTCACTTTTGGGAACCATATGAACTCAGCCAGCTTTTTATTAGTCTTTTGAAAGAAATTGTTAGGGATAATTAGATTTAAAGTATTGAATTGATATAGTAACTTAGGTAGAACATTGGTATGTATAATTGCAGTTTTGGACAGGGGGGATAAATTAAGTTGTTGCCATCTGTACAAATCATGTAAGATACCCATCCATACTTTCATAAGATTATTCTGGTACATAGACTGAGAAGTATGGTCAAACTGTATACCCAGATACTTAAGGGAGTAGTTAATTATGAAAGGGGATTCTGTGAACAGATATTCTTTATGACTTGACAGGTTTTTGGGGAAAATCGGTGATTTCTTTGGATTAATTAGATAGTTCAAAACCTTTGAAAAAGAGTCTATTGTATCGGTTAATCTCCTTATGTCTGAGATGGGGTGTTCAAAATAGATATCTAAATTGTCTGCATAAGCCGATAAGCTTGGCTTGACATTTAAAGTTTTGGGGATGGAATGAAATGTAATTTGGGATATTGAGAGAATTAGGGGCTCGAGGTAAAGGTTAAAAAGATATGGTGACAAGGGACAACCCTGTCTAGTTCCATTCAATATTTGGATGGGCTTAGATAAGGTCTTATTAATATAAAGATAGGTATAAGTTTTGCTGTACAGGTTTTCAATAATATTGATAAGACTTTTAGGGATATTGAAGTAAGACATGGTAGTGAATAAGAATTTCCAATTTACCCTATCAAATGCTTTGCAGGCATCAAGTATTAGCCCATATTTAGGGCTATAGTTTTTCCTGTTAAGATGCACCATAGCGTCTAATGTTAGGGTATTGTCCCAAGTCTGTCTATTCGTCATGAAACCTGTTTGCTCTACAGAGATTATATGAGGTATATCTTTTTTTATTCTTTCGGCTAAAATTGATGAGAGAATTTTAATATCTACATTTAATAGGGATATGGGTCTGTAGTTATGTAGGTTAGATGTATATAAGGGTTTTTAGGTATGAAAATTGTTTTGGAATTATTAAGATGATTTTGATGTGGTTGTATACTTTCAGTAATATGGGTGACATGGTAACTATAAACGTTTTATAAAATTCTGAGGTGTATCCATCCAGGCCGGGTGCTTTCCCTTTTTTCAGTCTTCCTATGGCATCAGTCACTTCTTGTAAAGCAAGGGGAGCATCTAGGAATTCCACATACTGTTTACTTAATTTAGGGAATGTTATTTTATCAAGGAATTCTGCTATGTCATCAGAGGAGGATTGTTGGTTATTCATGCTATATAATTCAGAGTAGATCAGGTGAAATAGCTCAAGTATTTGGGTATCAGTCTTAAATACCTTATCCTGGTGAGGAAGAAGTGAAATTCTACCTGTTTCCTGTTTATTTGCAATAATACTTGCTAAGACTTTGAATGGGAATTGTGACCACTCTGAGTATTTGGCTATACATTTCAGTTCATATATAGAATAAATTTGTTGATGCAATTCATGTAATGGTCTTTGGGTAGTAGTAATTAGGTTTTCAGTATTCGCATCGGATTTATCTTGGTACTTCTTTTCTAAGTCTATTAAGTCCGCCACTAACTTACTTCCTCTTTCTAATGCAACTTTTTTGAGAAAGGAAGCTTTCTGGATAAGGATTCCCCTAATCTGTGTTTTACAAGCTGCCCATTGAATGTCAAACATAATATTTATGCATTCCATACTATTATTTAGCTGTTCTAAAATGCTAGACACTTCCCGAATAATCTCCCAGTTATATAATAAGTTATTATTCAAAGACCAGTTAGAATTTTTGACCCTATTAATCAAGTTATTAGGTAAAGGGAGCTTTAAGGTAATTATAGAGTGATCCGAGAAGTGTCAAGGTTCCGCTTGATATTTAATATCTCCTTCCGCCGGTGATTCTGAAATAAGGAAGAAGTCTATTCTAGACCAAGTACTGTGACATTTAGAGAAGTAAGTGTACATACCTTTCCTCTCCTGCCCTTTACCCAAAGAAAGAGGATCAATCGGGCATAAGTCAGTCATTAGTTCACCTAAGGCAGTTGATGCTTGCATATTTTGGGATAAGGGGTTAGTAGTGCGATCTATCCCCGCATAGTTTAAGAAACTTCAAAGTGTTGTTGCCAATTCAGTATTCCAAAAATCATAGGTATGAAGGTCTTATACACCTTAAGAAAATTAAAAGTATCTCCATCAATATAATTATTATTAACTTATTCCCCAACATCAAGTGTATTTTTTATAAGCTATATTCACTTCATTTCAAGAAAACAGAAGATACATTTTTGTATTGTGTAACATGATTAACATGCTGTTTTTATAGTTATTTACATCCATAATTACAACCCCAACTTATCAGGCTTCATTATTCTTAAATTATGTTTTATAAACATCTCTTTAAATGTATTCTGTTCATCAGAAGATGCATTTTGTCTAGAGTAGTAATTATTAAAGTATCCAGTATTACTAGTTTAGCACATTTTTAAGTCTGGTAAAGTTTCATACCTTCCTATTATTAGAAGTAAGGGGGTGTAAAACAACTTTATTACTTCAACATGCATCCCATAAATTCATTATGCCCACCTTCAAATGTTTGTTCTTCTTTCGGCTTTTCCCGGTTAGGGGTCGCCACAGTGGAACTCCAGTCCGCTAATGATTGGCAGTAGATATTTTACAGTGTCAATGTGCCAGCTTGATGCCCAACCTTCAACGAAGGCACACCCATTTCACGCATGTCTTTCGAATGCCACTTGACTGCGGAGAGGACATGCAGACTCCACACAGAAGGCACTCCAGCTGAGAATCGAACAGGAGAACCTCTTGCTGTGAGGCGACAACACAACCAGTGCACCACCGCGGCTTCTATGCCCACCTTTAAATAATACGGCTTAATTCAATTTATTTGTAAACATACATGAATCCAACATAGTTTTTGTCAATCTAACTTTGGAGTAAGAATGAATGTAACACCTCTAGAAAATTAATTCCATAAAAGTGCTACAGTTAAAGATATTAAAATTTTTAAAAAAACATTATTTTGTCACAATAACTGCATGTTCCTTCATGTTCAAGGTATCATTCAAAATCAGATCTAAATTAGAAGATACCACATCCAATGTAGACTGTTTTTCAGTGCAAGAAGTAAAAAATACACAAAGAGTGATTTACAATCAGAATCTACTTTGCATATTGATTTTTGTTCCATGTAAGTCTCTGTCTCTTGTAGTATGAGGGTTGAGCATTCCACAAGTCCATGTGTTGTTGTTGATTTCACTGAGCTAATCTCTGTGAATACCACTCATGTGAATCTATAAGGGAGACATTGTTACTTATGTTGTATTGTAATTTATTACCATTAATATCAACTGAAGTTAAGTTATTATGTACTTGTAAATCAGAGCCCCATTCTTTTTCAGTTTTGTTTGGTGGTTGATCAACAATTTTATTTTCATATTCACTCGAATCCCTTTGAATCTTTTTTAACTTCTGTGTCTTAATATCATCTATTGCCTTAGCTATTTTATCACAAATCTTATACCTCACTGAGTGAGTTTCAAATAATACATTTTTCATTATGTTCTGATTTAATTTTTGTATATGCACACTTAATTTACCAATGATCTTAGGATTGTCCTTAATAAGCAATTCCATTAATTCAAAACCAAATTTGTCAAAGAGGGTAAGTAATTGTGCATGTAATGTATCCCTTTCCTCTATATTGTAAGGAAATTTATAAATATATATCCCCTTTGGTACTACTTTTTTCTTAATGTTCTCCTTCAAGTAAATATTTCCAGCTGCAAGCATTGTAACATTCAATTTTATCTAAAAATAATAAAACAATCCTTTCATAGACCTACCAGAAGATGACTCATTTATTGGATTAATCACCATTTCAAAAGTAAATGGGCATGTTGACCAGTCTATAAGATTAATTCCCATGGAATTACTTCCTTTCAATACATACAGCTTACTTGCATTATTACTACTGCTCACTTTCTCTGTGTATGTCATTTGTTGGTTACCATTAACGGATGTATTCTGTTACAATGAAGGCCCCAGTTGGCATGGTTGGGACTCTGTCAAAATTCAACTTAAGTTGTTTCATTAATGGAGTCTGTGATAGAGGATTTAACTTTATTAATTGTAATAGGGTGGGAAGACTACTGTTACTCTCAATAAATACTCCACACAGATAAAATAGAAACCATGAACTCATCTTGACAAATTGCTCACACAAAATAAGGAATAATCCACAGATAGCAATAACTAGTATCCAAAGTACGTACAATATTATGGGAATTATTCAAATAACTTTTGCAATAAGAACATACATTAATCAAAAAACAGAACTGAGTGCTTTTGTCTATTAAATCGACCTCCTCAGAATCAGTATTACACACAGAATACATCCTTAAATAAATTTCCTTAACCAATCATTAAGCTCAGTAAGAAACACTACAAAAATAAAAGTTAGTCCAGATTGCAATACTTAACTACATAAACATTAAAAATATATTAAACTATTTAATATTATCTATTATCTATTAAAAAGAATTTACCCTTTTAAAATGCAAGCACACTATTAACAAATATCTTTTCATTAATGTCTGTTTCCTGGTTAGTTCATAGCCATAGTTGCCATAGTAACTCATTATATTCTAAACCTTCCTGTCATAAACAACCCCTTGGATCTTGATTAACCTGAGTCAATACTTTAAATTTAGTTTCCTTACATTCTTTACATAATAAACTGTGTTTATACAATGCATTAGTTAGCACTTTTATATGTTATAGTTTTATGTACAGTGCAATACAACCTGTATATAAGTGTATCTCTCTCTCTCTCTATGCACAGATATATATATATATATATATATATATATATATATATATATATATATATATATAATATATATATATATATATATATATATATATTATATATAAATATATATATATATATGTGTGTGTGTGTCTGTGTGTGTGTGTGTCTTCCTGTGTGTATATATGATGCCTTGTCAACTCACATGCTCACACACGTACCGTAGCAGCAAGGAGATGTCTGGGTAGGTCTGGACAGCAGACTTACTGCCACATGCTACCTGACATGCAAGGATGTTGGCAAAGTCACACAGTATTTAAACTGCCATGTGCCAGGAGAATAAAAGATGAGGGGTCCATCTCATTGTCTTGACTATGTATCACCCCACCATATGGCCATGCTGGTAACACCTTCACTTATAATATCATTAATATAAGTGCAGTACAACTGGTCTGTTCCCTGGTACATAGCAAACTACAATGCAGTGATTGCCAAGTACCTGCTGATAGCTGCCTGTGTTGCCAATAATTGTTTGCTTGTCTTTGGTACACCTCACTGGCATCATAGGCCTGTTGGACTATATGAATACTAACATTACAACATAGAACAGCATACTAGTCCAGGCAAAAGGACTAAAAACCAAAGTAACCAAATATATTTTAAAAGTGGTTCTTTAACTAATAAGCACTTTCATCCAACCAAATAACTTGAACTTTATCAGACAAATGCAAAAGTTAAAAAAAATTTAAATATCCCACCACCAGGTCATGTGACCTCAAATGAATGACATCACCTTATTAACCAACCTTTACTTAAAAGTTAGGTAGGGCAGGGCCAATCTTCTTCTTCTTTCGGCTTTTCCCGGTTAGGGGTCGCCACAGTGGATCACCTGTCCGCTCATGATTGGCAGTGAAGTTTTACGGTGTCAAGTTGCCAGCCTGGCACCCAACCTTCCACAGAAGGCACAGACATGCACACACTCATGCCTAGGGCCTATTTAGAGTGTCCAATCTACCTACAGCATGTCTTTGGGAGGAAACTGGAGCACCCGGAGGAAACCCACATGACCACAGGGAGGACATGCAGACTCTGCACAGAAGGTACCCTAGCCGAGGATCGAACTGGAGAATGTCTTGCTATGAGGTGACAATGCTAACTGCTGCACCACCGTGGCTGCCCTATTTTAGAATGAGGTGGAAAAACCCAGAGAGGAACCCTGGGATGTATAAGTGAAAGTCCTGCCCTTTTGTAAATATATAGATACGGGTGATTTTTTTTTTTTTAGTATTATGGACAGGACTTTTAAAACCCATGGGAGATTCAATTGTAATTTGAATAGGGTGGTATACTTAGCTAAATGCCAAGGCTGCGAACGTTTCTATGTAGGTAAAACCAAACATAACCTTAAACAATGTATTTATGCGCACCAATACTGTATTAAAAAGGCAAACTTACAGAATGCATTAGCTAAGCATATTTCATTGAATCCTACACATTATTTTAGATATAAAGTAATTGACCAAGTGGACAGTGCAGTGAGGGCCAGACCTTGGGCTTTGTGCTTAGAAAGAATTAACTTATTTGGCAGTTAAGATTGAATGCGTGCAGTTTTCCTGGACTTAATGACTATGCTTTAATTTATTGTATATTGAAACTCAAGGCTCTAGAAAAGTGAATGTATATATATTCATAATGTTATATATAGTTTTATAATTATTAGGCAGTGTTGTTATGATTTTAATAATTTTTTGATGTATATTCTTTTTTTTGACATTTTTATTTAGAATACCGGTGGTGGATTTAACTTTTAAGTAAAGGTTGGTTAATAAGGTGACTTCATTCATTTGAGGTCACATGACTTGGTGATGGGATATTTAAATGGATTTTTTTAAATTTTGTATTAGTTTGATGAAGCTCAAGTTATTTGGTTGGATGAAAGTGCTTATTAATTATAATAACACTTTTAAAATATATTTGGTTACTTTGGTTTTCAGTCCTTTTGCCTGTACTAGTACCCTGTTCTATTCTGGTGTGTCATTTTTTTCAGTTTGTTTTGGTCTGCTTTAAATGCTAACATTGTCCATGTCCACATGGCAGGATGTAGTAATTGTTCCTTGCAATATGCCCACATGGGCACAGCCCCCCACACTTCATGCCTTATTATGTCTAGCACTTTAGCCCAAACACCTTCACCCTGGCCAAGGCTATAGGGCTATTGCATCCCTGTAATGCAAATGAGCCAATAGGGACATCTGAGATCCTATACATAACAGTTTTGTCTCTGGCACAGTAACATACCTAGCAGTTATGTAGTACACCAGTAGGTAGTTGTAAAACTGTATGTCAGGTGCAGTCACAACTGTAATGCCTTTTTTTTGTTATCTGTATCTCTTTCTTTGTCATTATCCTTTTCTGACAATACAATTTCTTGTAGTATCTTTCACAACTGTGACTGTGGTACAGCACTGGTTCCTGCCCAACCTTTGGACCTGTCTATCTCTTCCTGGCTATCTCTGTACCTCTTAGCCTACTTTCTATCGAGTGATGGAGTTTCCAGAAGCAGAGGTGACCTGGGAACATTGTCACTGGCCTTTCCAGTCAGGATCAGGAGTGGAGCACTGTAGTTCGATCTGGTGATGCTGCTAGGGGTCATAGTTTATCACCTGCTGGAAGCTAGAAAAGGTGTTGGGCATGTTGTGGACTCCTGGCTTGAAGATTACACTGGCCACCTGAAGAGGGTCCTTGTGTGGTTAAGTGAGTAGTGTAACTGCGGGGCACTGCCTTCCCCCCATCTCTCAGAGGAACCACTGGGAATGGCAGTGATGACGGTGACAGACCCCTTCTTGGGACTAGCCCAGTCAGTGTGATCAGGAGTTGGGTGTCCATCCTATCTCCATCCTGCTGTTTTCCTTCCTTGTGTGTTATCTTCATCTTTTGTTTGCTGTCCGGTCCTCTCTATTACCACTTATAATCCCTCTATCAGTATAACAGTACATCCATTGTGAGCCCACCTTTTGTAACAACGCCTTCCCCGTTTTCCTTTTTTTAGCATTTTATGTTTGTCTGTCCCTTCTTCCGTACATCTACCTTCTTTTCATCCCTTACATTCATCTTACATCCTTCCCCATCTACCCTTTATATAAAGAATAAACACCTTTCACAATGAAAACGTATGCCCTTCCTTCCCTTCGCCACTACCACTCTTACCCTCACTACTTCCTTCCATACGTTCCTCTACTTGCTCTTCTGACTTTTCTATACTCCCATGTTTCCCCCTTTCAATTAATAAAACTGCAGAGAGCAATTGCTGGACATCATATTATGAGACTCAGCCTATGTTATGCATTTGCATGATTACCTGAAAAACAGTGAGCATGAGCAGGTGGGTCAATGACCTAGGTGGGTATATGTGAAAAGCTGTTGTGGTATCTGTAGAGCCACTAAAGAGCAAAAATGGTGGTGTATGTAGCACTATGATGAGCAGGCAGCATGGCCATCACTGGCAGAGCTAAATACACTCCTTTCCCCAGTCCTGAGGGATCCCAGCTTTTCTTGTAGTGTCAGTAAATGGCCAGTGCTAAATGATCTCTTCTAGTGTTCAAGGAATCCCTTCCAACAATCAAAAACAGCTCTCTCCTCAATGCCACTGTCATTTTATTGAGCAGGTTTCTTAACTAGTTACTTCTTGGGCCACAACATTCTAACCTTTTAATTCATCATTAACTTCAAGCTGCACTGTACTTCTTAGCATGTCTGTGGCAGTCCCTTCATGGTTACAGAAGGAAGACATGTTTCTGAATTGTGGCAAATATAATTAACTCTCCTATAATGTTAAGCATAAATTCTTAGGCAATAATTAAAAACCTCATAAAAATTTAAATCAAAGTTTAGAAAAAAGAGCAAGGTGGTTTGGAGGTTTGATTTCAGAGATAGTTTGCATGAAGAATAAGGCACTATTATTAACATCTAGTATATGGGCTATCCCAGCAATAGAGTTAAACAGTATTATTGTTGGAGTGAATGGATAGATAAGGGAGTTGTTCATATTTGGAATATATTGGGCAAACTGGGATTCTTTTTTCCTTTTTGTGTGACTCTGGAATTGCAAGAAGGGACTAGCATTGGATTACAATGGTGACAAATAGGTGAGTCGCGAGCAAGCCTCTCCAGGTTATATATATGTAAATCAGAGCATTTGTGCCGCTCCAGATTACATATATGTAAATCAGAGTGAGTGTGCTTCTCCAGATTACATATATGTAATCAGAGTAAGCATGCCTCTCCAGATTACATATATGTAAATCAGAGCGAGCAAGCCTCTCCAGGTTACATATATGTAAATCAGAGTAAGCATGCCTTTCCAGGTTACATATATGTAAATTAGAGCAGGTGTGCCTCTCCAGATTACATATATATATAAATCAGAGTGAACATACCTCTCCAGGTTACATATATGTAAATCAGAGTACGTGAGGCTCTCCACGTTAAATATGTGCAAATCTGAGTAAGCAAGCATGCCTCTCCAGGTTACATATATGTAAATCAGAGTGAGCAAGACTCTCCAGGTTACTGATATATAAATCAGAGCAAACATGCCTCTCCAGGTTACATATATGTAAACCAGAGCAAGCATGCCAATCCAGATTACATATATGTAAATAAGAGCAAGCGTGCCTCTCCAAGGTACATATATATAAATCAGAGAAAGCGTGCCTCTCCAGATTAGATATATGTAAATCAGAGCGAGTATGCCTCTCCAGGTTAATGAAGTTTGGAACAGATGGAAGTTGTCACGAGACATTTTAGGGGAGGGGGAGGGAGCTGAGATTTATTATAGTAGATAAGTTGGTAGGGTGTTTGAGGGGAGTGGTTAAGAAGAGGTTAAACCGGCTGATGGCTGGTGGAGGAAGTGAGGTTGGTGTTGAGGTGGATCTTGTAGGCTTATGGGGTGGGATTAGTTGTTGGGAGTCACATTTGGTGTGATCTTGTTGTTGAAGCAGGATCATGCCCAGACGACCTGAGGAATGAGGTAGACCTTGGGTTTTGCAGGCAGCGATGTAAATCTTTTATTGGCTTAGGGCAAGGAGTAGGTTGGCAGATGGTAAGGAATATATTATAGTATATATATATATTTTTCCCCTCTCTCTCTTGGTGAATATGTGGGGGGGGGGTTGAGGCAGAGATCCCAGTCAGGTATGGGAGAGACAGCAAGGATGCTGCATGGAGTAGCTAGTTGTAAGTAGTTGGGGTTTTCTTTTTAAGATTAAATGTGTTAGATTTAAATGCGTTGGTGGTTAAGGTTAGTGGTTAGCTTGTTGCTGTTCTCCCTCAAATTTGTTATTGGTTAGTGCTATTTATTTTATTGGTAGGGGTAGGTTTTTGCATTTGTGGTGCTTGTGGCTGAGGATAGTGCGGCAGGGGTAGGTTTTATTGTTTTTTCCACGTGTGGGTTTCATGTTCATGGTCTCTGTTGGTGGTGTTTGTGGCTTTGGACTGTCATTTTGAGGAAGAGGTGATGGAATAGGTGTGCAGTGGTAGGTTTGCTGGAGGCTTACTGTGTGTAGGGACGTATTCTCATTGTAATTGGTGGTGGTGCTTTTGCAGGCTTTTTACTGGTTACTGCACATGTGTGATGCGCCAGCAAGGTAAGAAAACAAAACATAAACTAAATAATAAATGAACTTAAAAAAGGGGGGAGGTTGAGAGCATTTGGACATGTTAGGGTGGTTAGAGGGTTTCGGTTTCATGGTATGGTAGTTCTGGGGTGGGTGTTGTTATGTAGGGGTGTCTCTTTCATTTGGTTTGCATGTGTAAGATCTATTCATTGACGGTGGCATGATTTCATGGGCCATTGTTGGTTGAGCATGCATAGTGCACTGTCGGGTGTATCTATCTATCTATAGATATATATATATGGTTCCCATTCAGAAGCCTGAAACATCATAAGCCTGAAAATCAAAATCCTGAAACCAAAAGCCTGAAAATTCAGAATCCTGAAAACTCAAAATCCTGAAAGCCCAAAATCCTGAAAGACCAAAATCCTGAAACTCAAAATCCTGAAAACACAAAATAGACATACTGATGTCATTGTGGCTTTGCTATTGTTAGCCCTGTGGTGTTAGGTCATGCGTTGGGGTCAGGTAAGTGTGCGGTTGGTTTTATTTTAGGGTTAGGGCGGTTTAAGTGAGTTAGGGTTAGGCAGGTTAGGCATGTATGCAATAGTGACAAATATTGGGGTTAGGGCGGTTTAAGTGAGTTAGGGTTAGGGCCGGGTCAGGTGAGTGTCACGATAGTGGCGGACCTTAGGGTTAGGGTTAGGGTCAGGGTCAGTTGGTAGATATTAGTGTCTTTATACTGACATATTAGTATTATTTGTGTTTTCAGGATTTTGAGTTTCAGGATTTTGGGCTTTCAGGATTTTGGGCTTTCAGGATTTTGAGTTTTCAGGATTCTGAATTTTCAGGCTTTTGGTTTCAGGATTTTGATTTTCAGGCTTATGATGTTTCAGGCTTCTGAATGAGAACCATATATATATATATATATATATATATATATATATATATATATATATATATATATCGAAAAAACCCAAGCAAGAAGGAGTGCAGTCAATCTGTAGTTCAATCTGTAGTTCAACCAGTTTAAGTATAGTCCAATATAAAAAATGAGCAGTTCCAAAAGCACAAATAAAAACCTTTTAATAACAAAGAGATGTAAGCGCTTTCACGGATGCTGTATCCGCTTCATCAGACATGGTTACAAAAAATCAGAATACATTAAATACTCTTTCAACCACTCCTACCTTATTATTCAATTAAACTATTAGCCCTTGAATGAGCAAATGACTCCATCCTGAGGCATAAAAATACTTGCAATGTCATGATCTTCTAAAAAAAAAAATATATATATATATCTATATATAAAACGTAGCAAATACGCCTAACAAAAAACTAGTATCTATTTATACAAATATACCAAATATAAAAAGTCATAAAATATATATGAGTGCCTAAATCTCTGAATGAATAAAACCTAATAACAAAGAAACCTAAGCTGGACCTGAGAAACATTACTACTATCTTAATTTCCTGGCTTTCAAATGGGGCTTAAGAGAGAGAGTCTCATTAAGACCTCTGCCCCTATGTGCACCAAGTCTAAAAATCCATCGAAGTTCAGCCTGTTCAGTTAGATTAATAATATCACCAAATCGTATACTCTCTACTTGAACATGGAGTACTTGGAAGAGAAAAACATGGTCCATTCCTTCCTGTAGGGTGTGCCTAGCCAGGGCACTATATACTTGTTTCCTTGCATAACAGTAGGCATGGTCCCTGATACGTTCCCTCAGGCTCCTGTTGGTTTTGCCTACATAAAAACAGACACAAACCACACAGTGTGCCACATAAACCACATTTCTGGTGTTACAACCACTGTTGTTACGCAGTTCCCACAGATGTCCTGTGTCCGGATGTCTAAAATAACGTGATTCATCTATAGAATCACACTGCAGACATCTCCCACATTTCTTAGTCCCTTCAAAACTCATGGACTCGGGAAATAAAGAGCACATGCTTGAGTCATTGTAGCACAGAGATTGTTTAAGGCATTTCATGTTGCTATAAGTAAAGGTGGGATGATCTCCTACTACCTTCCTAACTTTCTCATCCACGATGAGAATATTCCAGTTAGACGTTATGGCTTTCTCAATAATACTGGTATTATTACTGAAAGGAATAACAACCGATTCCTTCCTTGGCCTCTCCCTATTGAATGTACTAACTGGCAGGCCATCTCTACCAGAATAGTAGGGTTTAGCTCTAGTGGCTCTCAAACCACCCACACTAGAGTATACCCTACTAATTTCCTGTTCACTGTAACCTCTCTCCACTAACCCTGACCTAAGGTCATGAAGTTCATTCATAAAGCATGCGTCCTCACATGACAATCTTGAGAGTCTCATGGCCTGTCCCTTGATGATGTTTTGAAAAATGTTGGGATTGTGCATGCTAGTTCTATATAAATATGCTGCCCTATAACATGACTTACGATAAACTTTAGTCAAAAAACTGTTATTGAGTCGGGAAATGGTTACATCCAAATAATTGATGGTAACCGCTGAGAAGTCTATAGTGAACTTCAGAAATGAATCCATACTATTCAATTGTTCAAAGAACATCAGGAGCATCCCATCAGTGCCCTTCCATAAAAAGAAAAGATCATCTATAAATCTCCTGTAAAAAACTATATTTGAATTATCAAGCATGTGCCTCTTTTCCCATGCCACCATGACAAGATTGGCATAACTGTTTGCACAACTAGTGCCCATGGCAACACCTTTCTGCTGCCTATAATACATATTTTGAAATAGAAAAATGTTGCTCTCCAATACCAATTCTAACAGAAGGCACAAGAAATCAACCTTACTAGAGTCCATTGAATTGGAATCAGTTAATGTTGTTCTTATAATATCTAACCCTTCAACGTTTGGAATGCATGTAAATAGAGAAACCACATCCATGGTTACTAACAAAATATCCTCTAAATCATTCAAACCTTGAACACAAGAGTAAAGGTCTGTTAGAAATTGTTCCGTATCCTTAAGTACATAAACATTATTAAGCAACACTTTCTTTAGTTCAAAGTCTAAATACATTGACAAAGGTTCAGTCAGCCAGCCTGAGCCGGATACTATTGGCCTAAAACTCGGCTCTACAGGATTTTTATGAACCTTCGGAAGGCCATGTAACCTGGGAACTATTGGATATTGTACATGAAAAAAATCAAATAATTCATCATTCATAACATTCATATTCCTACATTCCATCAAACTCTTGTAAATATTATCTTGTAGTTCAAACACAATATTAGATGAAACCATCTCATATGTCATCAGCCAGCATTTGTAACATTGTTCTGGTATAGTATTCAGAGTCCAGCACAACCACTTGACCACCCTTATCTGCTGGGCGTATAACGATGTCCATGTTATTCTTCAATTTGTTAAAGGCTTCCATTTCTTGTTTAGTCAAATTATTCTCCTTGGGTGTTTTAGAAAAATTAAAATCATTATACACCATATTTTCAACTGCCTTCAAAAAAGTATCCAAATTAGCCTGCAGATGTGGTGTAAAAGTACTTTTACACTTAAAAGAATTAGTACATGCTTTGGAATCTGCACCATACAGTACTTTCAAGGCTACGTTTCGCACAAACAATCTAATAGCTAACATAGCCTGACTAATGTCCATATTACAACTAGGTATAAAGTTCATACCTTTGTTGAGCAGATGTATTTCTTCTGGTCTCAGGACATGCTTAGATATATTCCACACTAAGTATCCTGGTTCCAGAACTTTTTTAGAGCGTGTTGATTCTGTTGACTGGGCGGTTCTTTCCTCTTCGCTCCCCTCGCTGTATCCAACTCGATCAACCTCTTTCTTCCAGCTCATATTGGCAGGGGAGCCACCGGAAAATTCTGTACCTCTGCCCTTTCAAGTTGAATCTTCCGCCTCACAACACTCGCTGCACCGATCAAATTATTACTTATATCCTTGCCCAGGCTGTTGTTGGTTAATTGTGACTCATTAAGCACCTCAGTCGGTGTGGTATACACTGAGTGAATGGGATCGGGTGAAGTAGCATCTGCTGTATGATTTACACTCTGTTGCTCTGTCTCTTCAGACCCAGAACTCTCTTCACCCTTCCGTTTCTGTGTTGCATCACCATGCGCATGGTCAGAACCATAGCTGTTCCGTGCTATGCTCACCTCGCTAGTAGAATTAATAGAAGCTGAATTCACTGCTCCTCTTGCATTGACCATATTGTCTCTAGGCCAAACAAAAACATTCTGCTTGGCAAAATCATCAATATCTCTTGTTAATTTCCTCCTTTTATGTTCAAGGAGGTTACGTTCATAACGCAGCACTTTGTCTATAAGATCATGCATAAATCTCTCAGCCGGATCTATACCATACATTTCAGTTAATTTAGCTTGTAATTCCATAATCCGATCTCTCAGCTCAAACTCAATGGGCTGAAAAAATTCTATTAACAATTTAAGATACGCCTTGCTAGCATTCAGGTTAATCTGTTGCCATTGTGACAATAACTGAGGGTATGTATTACCATACGTAGGCATGTTGAGAATTCTTAGCCCTCGGGGGACTACGTTACAACTGAGGCAAGCTTCTAAATGATGCAGCTGACTTTGCAAACGTTTAAATTTGTATAAGTCATTTTCAATGTCTTTTTTAACAACTTTAATAGCTTGCTCATTCATTGTATTTTTCTCAGTTGTGTCAGTTAACAAACAGTTATTCATATGCATGAGTGGGTTTACCATTTCAGATAAGATATTCCTTAGTCTCCCAGTCAAAGATGTTGCTGGTGTATCACTAGTGCCACTGGCTATCGCTCCATTTTCGACTCCTTCCATCCTTACCCCAAACAAAGCGTTGATATACAAAATCCAAAAGCCCAAAAGTAAATATCGAAAAAACCCAAGCAAGGAGTGCAGTCAATCTGTAGTTCAATCTGTAGTTCAACCAGTTTAAGTATAGTCCAATATAAAAAATGAGCAGTTCCAAAAGCGCAAATAAAAACCTTTTAATAACAAAGAGATGTAAGCGCTTTCACGGATGCTGTGTCCGCTTCATCTATTAGCCCTTGAATGAGCAAATGACTCCATCCTGAGGCATAAAAATACTTGCAATGTCATGATCTTCTAAAAAATATATATATATATATATATATATATATATATATATATATATATATATATATATATCTATATATAAAACGTAGCAAATACGCCTAACAAAAAACTAGTATCTATTAATACAAATATACCAAATATAAAAAGTCATAAAAATATATATGAGTGCCTAAATCTCTGAATGAATAAAACCTAATAACAAAGAAACCTAAGCTGGACCTGAGAAACATTACTACTATCTTAATTTCCTGGCTTTCAAATGGGGCTTAAGAGAGAGAGTCTCATTAAGACCTCTGCCCCTATGTGCACCAAGTCTAAAAATCCATCGAAGTTCAGCCTGTTCAGTTAGATTAATAATATCACCAAATCGTATACTCTCTACTTGAACATGGAGTACTTGGAAGAGAAAAACATGGTCCATTCCTTCCTGTAGGGTGTGCCTAGCCAGGGCACTATATACTTGTTTCCTTGCATAACAGTAGGCATGGTCCCTGATACGTTCCCTTAGGCTCCTGTTGGTTTTGCCTACGTAAAAACAGAAACAAACCACACAGTGTGCCACATAAACCACATTTCTGGTGGTACAACCACTGTTGTTACGCAGTTCCCACAGATGTCCTGTGTCCGGATGTCTTTTATTAAGTAAAGGTTTTATTAAGTGAGAGGTTTAAAGGTTTTATTAAGTGGCAGAGGTTTAAAGGTTTTATAAGTGACAGAGGTTTGATTAATGTTATGGCTGGATTAAGTTTTGGTCAAGTAGCTGGTGCAGGACTTGGTTCTATGGTATGTTATATGGACTGTTTTTTTTTCTTTTCTCACTCTCTCTCACTTTGCACTTACAAGTCTCTATTTGGTTGCAGAGATTGATTATGAGACCATGGCAAAGGCATGTTCGATGAGACAGAAATGGGCTAGCATCATGGCACAGGTGGAGGAGTCTTTTCAGGAGATTCCCGATGAGGTGGATACAACTTCCATACAAGGTCCGACTATGAGGAAGAGGCTGAAGGTGGTGACCAGTGCAAGATCAGCTAAAGCCAAGAGAGAGGGGCAGACGAGAACTGTGGAGGAGAGAGCACCGGAAGTCGAGGCACCAGTGGCAACAACTTCAGCTCCTTCATGTAATGATTTGGTAGATTCTGAGGGGATGGAACCTGAAGGTTCAGCAGTAGGGAGTGAGTGTTTGGGGCTGGTGGAGGTATGCCAGGTAGGGCTAATAATGGGTTTAGAACCTTGCAGGCTGCATAAGTAAGTACAGCTGTTAGTGCAAGTTTACAGGCATTAGCAGGCTGTGATTTCAGTTTTGAGAGTGCACCTTCGATGCTTGAGGAGGATGGGGACTCTTATTTAAATGAAGTAGGGTCAGACTTTGGGACATGAGCAGGGGATTGGTTGTCAACACAGGCTTTAGGGCAGGAGGGCGCGTCAATTCTTTTAACTCCTCATGTCTCACTTGTAGTGAAGGAGAAAATTTGGAAAGAGGAGTTTGTAGACATATTTGAATTGATTGATGCAGAAGGGGTACAGTGTTTAATGGAGGCTGAGATGGTGAATGGAAAGGATCTTTTGGCAGCATTGGGTCATAGGCAAGTTGGCAAGTTTTGACAAAGGACGTGGGATAATTGGGGATTGGGCTTTATATATTATATGGCAGTGTGGTTGGAGGGGGACAATTCTTTAGCTCTTCCATTACTAGCATATTTATTTACCATACAGGAGGCACAAAGTTTACGGCCGGGTAATGCGTGGCGTTGGTATGATCTAAAGTTTTGTAAAAGGAAGGAGGTTGATAAATCTATGCATTGGGAAGTTAGACATCCAGATATTTGATTATCGACCATGATGGACAGCTTCGGGGGGGATAGTAAGGTGAGTAGGCCAGCAGATGGAGCCTTGGGGGTTTGCTGGGCATTTAATGCTGGGAGATGTTCATGGGCAGGTTGCAGGTTTTCTCATGCTTGTTCTAAGTGTGTGGGTACACATGCAGCAACACAATGTGGTAGGTCCGAAAGTCAGTTTGGGGGTCAGGCATCTTATTGTTTAGGGCAGAGAGGTTGGAGTGGCCCTCCCATGGGGCTACAAGGGGCACGTGGTAGGGGCAATTTTCATGGCCAAAAAGGTGGGTCCTTCTGGGGAATCAGGGGGCACTCTGGCGACTCATTCCCTATTAAGGTAGAGGTGTTGCGGGAGTGGCTGGTGAAATATCCCCTGCCAACAGTGACCTGGGAATTGGTTGAGGGTTTTTCTAGGGTTTTTTCAATAAAGTCTAATTTGGTGGGGGATGGTAAGGTGGGAAAAAATTTGAAGTCAGTATGTGGGGAGGGAGGAGGTCCTGAGAGCACTGATTGACAAGCAATGTCAGGCGGGTAGATTGCTGGGCCCATTCGATTGTCAACCATTTGATCATTTTAAGATGTCACCTTTGGGTTTGGTGCCCAAGAAGAGGCCTCTGGAGTTTCATTTAATTCATCATTTATCTTACCCTGAAGGCAATTTTGTGAATGATTTCATCCCAGGGGAGGAAGTTACAGTGGTGTATGCTTCCCTTGATGACATGGTCCAGATTATTAGAGGTATTGAGGATCCTTGGTTGGTTAAGGTAGATATTGAGTTGCCTTTTTGCTTCCTGCAGGAAGAGAATTGGTCCTTTCTGGGCATGGTTGTAGGGGATAGTTTTTACTTTGATACAGCAATGCCTATGGGATGTGCAGTGGCTTGTGCTACTTTTGAAAAGTTTAGCACAGCTTTACATTGGATATGGCAACATGGTGTGGAAGGGCAGAGAGCAGTACATTACTTAGATGACTTCCTGCTAGTGGATGAGGAGAGACAAGGTGTACAGGTGGCGAGAGAGTGTGCACAGGTGGCGATGCGTGAGTTTTTGGAGATGTGTCAGGAATTGGGGGTGCCTTTGGCTAAACATAAATTGGAGGGTCCTGCAAAGGTGTTAGACTTCTTCGGTTTGAATTTGGATGCAGGCAGGGGTTTGTTTCATTTACCAGGGGAAAAGGTGGTGCAGCTACAGGAGAAAATCAGGTTGGTACGGTGCATGAGCTAGGTTCAGGTGGGTGAGGTTATGGAGTTATTAGGGCTGATGAATTTTGCTTGCAGGGCAGTTCATCCTGGATGTACATTTTGTAGGTTGGTGGCATTTCTACTGAAAGGCAGAAAGTGTAAGCATCATAGGATAAGGGTTAGTAAATTAGCACAGGCAGATTTAATATTGTGGTTGCATTTTTTGCATCAGTTTAATGGGGTTACATTTTGGCAGACAGATTGTGTAGGTCAAGGGGAGTTGCAATTGTTTACAGACGCAGCTGGGAGTCTGGGTATGGGATCCTATTATGCAGGGCAATGGTTTTCGGTACCATAGCCTTCTCATTGGACTGATGAGTGGAAAAGGGATGTCACCTTCTTGGAGCTTATGCCTATTTGGGCTGCTTCAGTGGTATGGCAGGATTGATTGAGGGGAAGGAGAGTGGTGTTTAATTCAGACAACATTGTGGTAGTGAGGGTGCTGTAGGTAAAGATGGCCAAGTCAGAGCAATTGTTGTTAGTGCTTCATAAGTTAGTGTTGCAGAGCTTGGTGATTAATTTTTCTTTTACAGGGGTGCATGTACATATGTGTAAATCAGAGCAAGCAAGCCTTTCCAGGTTACATATACGTAGATCAGAGCAAACATGCTTCTTCAGGTTACATAGGTTCATAGGTTCATAGGTTCATAGGTAGGTACTAGGCTATTGGCCCTGGGGCCTATACAAGCCCAGCCAAACAGGTACCATGGCTTTTGCCACCCAATAAAATTATTTTCCTGTGCCACTGTCGGGCAGAGCCACAGAGGTGATCCCCAGGGTGAATTTCCTATTTCCCATCCAATCATCAAGATTTTTCTTGAAGAGTGCTAATGCGGAGCTTTGTTTGATAAAGATAGGTAGTTTATTCCAGAGTATGGGAAGTCTCTGGGACAGGAATCTTTCCCTCTGGCATGTTCTGTTTATTGTGGTGACAAGGTTTAGGTCCTAGAGCATGTAGCTCGGAGGGATCGTGATTTCTTTAAGTGGAGCATGTCTAACAGCTCTGGGTTTGACATAGCTTTGTATGTTAGGCAGAGATCATCTCTGAGTAGGCGATATGCGATGGAGTAAAGCTGGAGTTTTTTGAGACGGTCTGTGTAGGGCATCTGTTTGTGGCTGGTAATCCTCTTTGTGAGGTATTTCTGCGGCCTTTCCAGTTGTTGTAGATGTCTTGTATGGTACATACCAAAAGGGGCATTGTACTCTATAATGGGTCTAATGAGTGATGAGTAGAGGGGAACAATGACCTCTTTTTTTCTGGATGAGAAACCTTTTATGATGAGGTGTGCCACGTAGAAGGATTTCAGGACTACTGTGGCGATGTGATTATCAAAGGAGAGACTACTGTCCACCTGTGTCCCAAGGTCTCTTATCACACTTTCGGTGTTAAGTATACTACTGCCTATGTTGTAGTTCATGGGTACAGAGTTTTTACCAAAGGGGATGACAATGCACTTTTTGGCATTGAGCTTGAGGCCATGACTTTGACACCAGGCATCTGTCTCAGTGAGGCCCTTTAGTAGGATGTCCACATTGTTAGGAGTTTCGATTATGGCTCCTAGTCATCTGCGAACTTCGTTAGCCAAAGACCTTCTGTGTTAGCCTGTACTTCAGAGAAGTAGATACCAAACAGAAGAGGACCCAGGACTAAACCCTGTGGTACTCCACTTGTCACTGGTCTGAAGTCGGATTGGAGTATGCTACTTTCACAGTGTGGGTTCTGTCAGTGAGCCAGTTGGCAACCCCTCTTGTGATATAGGGATTTATAGCTAGTTTAGTGATTTTATCTATAATTCCAGAGTGGGGGATGGTATCAAAAGCCTTGGCAAGATCTAGATAGGCTGTGTGAACCACCTTACCCTTGTCTACGGCTTTGGTGACTGCTTCAAAGAAGTCTATCAGGTTTAGGAGACATGATCTGCCTTTTACAAACCCGAACTGGGTGGGATCCAGAGTTTGGAGATTACCAATGTCCTTGTTTATAAGTTGCATGATGATACGTTCCATGGCCTTGCAGACCAGGCTCGTCAGGCTAATGGAGCAGTAGTTCCCGGCGTCCATGGTGGCTCCCCCCTTGTGGAATGGGATAACCGTTACTGTGCACCATTCAGCAGGCACAAAGCCTAGGGTGAGGCTATGATTGAACATGGTACTTAGGTGGGGTGCCAGTTCATTCTGTAGTTCATGTAGAACGCAGCCTGGGATGTTGTCTGGTCCCATGGATGCTGTGTTCTTGGCTTTGGAGGGTGTGGTTTTTACCTGTGCAGCCATGATTACAGGAACTTTGCATTCTTCCAGTATAGAGATGGGCTCTTTAGGAGGTGAGAGGGGGTTAAAGTTAGCACTGAACCTATCTGCCAGGATGTTGGCAATATCAGTTGTGTCTGTATATTTAGTGCCATTGTGCTGTAACTCAGAGCAGATCTGAGTGTTGCCATTGAGATTCTTGACATAGCTATAGAATGCTTTGTGGTTGTCTTTAGAATCAGTGGCAATTTTGTTTTCGTAACTAGCTTTGGAGGATTTTATCACGGATCGCAGCTTCTTACTGAGGCTGACCAGGGAGCTCCTCCACTCGTGGGATTTTACTCTCTTTTGTACAGTTTGTTTATGGCAGGGGACCACCAGATCGGCTTCCTTTTTTTGGAGGATAGTGTCTTGGTTCTGTTTGGGATAGCACGATTCATGCACTCCTGTAAGTGCTTATAAAGTGCAATTGTGTAGGATTCAGTAGTGGTAACTGTAATGTCCATCTGCATGGGTGTCATGAAATTCACCACTTCTGTCTTAAGAAGCATAAAGTTGGCTTTGGGGAAATTTTTTACCATGGTTTCCTTAATGGGGGGGGGGGGTGGAGGCAGGATGTGGATATCTAGGGTAATTAGCTTATGGTTGGATCGGACCAATGAGGCGTTGACTTCAGGTGTGGAACACCGGTCACTCATATTGGTAATGACTAGATCTAGGATATTGTTGTCCCTGGTGGGGGTGTGGATAAGTTGATCCAGGGCATTGGAGTTTATGAATTCCAGAAAGCGTTTTGCAAAGGAGTTGGTACATGAGTAGTTTTTCCAGTTAATGGTGGGGAAGTTGAAATTGCCCATTATTAGGGTATTTGGTTGAACCCTAATATTTTCCAGTACATCAAGAAAAGAGGAGTGGGAATCCTGGGGCATGGTGGGTGATCTGTAGCAAGCTACAATTTGGATTGCAGTTTTGGCCAGAGTTAGTTGCACTTGGATAATCTTGGCTGTATTATACTGAGCAACTAGCCTGGAGGTGTGGATATCCTTAATGAATATGGATACACCTCCGCCTTTGGGGTTCCAGTCCAGGTTACATGGCCGAAAAGTGTGGTATGAGCTATAGCCTGGTAGTGCAGGGGTGCTCTCTGGAGCCTTGAACCAGGTCTCAGTCACTGCACAGATATCAATGTTCTCCATTTTAAGGAGTGCTTCGATTGAGTGCATTTTGAGATTTAGTCTTCTAGCATTGAGTAGCATCACCCTCAGTTTTTGCTTGCCTTTTCCTGTTACAGTGGTGTATTTGTCATTTGAACCTTGCCTAAAAAAGGCACTATAGGTGCGGCAGGAACCTTAGCCAGTATCCGGAATCCCAGGGGTGACAGGTGCAGGCCATCTCTTGCAAAGTATCATGGTCTGTCGACCATGTCATCCCAGACAGACAGATACTGGATCCCTTTAGAATGGCACCAGATGCTTAGCCAATTGTTGAATTCAATCATTTTGTCCTTGTACTGCGGCATCATTCTGGGTGATGGCAGAATGCTACTCAGGGCTAGGGTCATACCTGTCTGGGCTACAAGATTGGAGAGCTCTTCCATGTCTCTTTTCATGTAGTCCAGGGAGGTACATCTCAGGTCGTTCACACCAACATGGACAATGGCAGAGTCATATTTGTACTAGTTGTGGAGTGACCTGAGTGCGTGGGTTATGTGGTGGATCCTGGCACAGGCAGCTGACAGTAACCTTCTTCTTGTTTAGCCTGGTGAGTGGGACATCAGTGTGTCTGACTATAGAGTCGCCTATGACTAGTGTGTTGGGTACGTTGTTTTGCCTTATTGGCTGTGGTTGAGTGGCACACTGAGTCTGCGGGCTATGTGTCATTTGAGTTGTGTTGGTGGGTGGAGGTTGCTTGCATTTCTGCTTTGGAGGTCTCTGTTGCTTGAGCAGATTATTATCGAGAGCCTCCGTGAATGTTTTTGTGTTTCTATGTGTGGATTTTGGTGGTGTAGATCTAGTGAGACTATGTGATGAGTGTGGTGTGGTGCAAGTGTTTACCTTCTCCTCTTGACTGTCAAGTTCAGTCTTGATTGGAGAGAGCTTTACCTCCAGTTTGGCTAGATAAGTGCATCTCTCACAGGTTGTAGTGTTGGGTGGTAGGAGGAGAGGGTTGTCTGTGTACATGAGGCAATTTCTACATTGCCCCAAGATGCCCAGATTCATCAGATAGACAGGAGAGAACACTGGGAGCTGACCCTTGGACATGCCTGAATAAAAAAAATATTTTCCGCTAGATAAGTGAGGAAAGTGAGTACAAGAGCTGTTTTTCTCTAAGCAAGTGAGGAAAGTAAGTACCAAAACTGTTTTCCTCTAGGTAATGAGGAAGGTTGAGTGCTGTAGTAATTAGTAGGTTATTTAGTGCTTACAAGTTCTGAAGAAGTGCTGATCACGAATAAGCAAATTCAAGTGCTAAAAGTAAGAATCTGTATCTGGACTAAACTAGTTGCAGGAAAGGGGGGAAACAAGTGCAAATGTGGGCTTTTAAATCAGAAAGTTGAGAGAGATGGAAAAACTGCCCAAATGGCCAATAACTACAATTTCTGGGCCAGAACCACTCCTTATGTGGTAGATAGGTTACCTAGTGCATACCACTCCCACTGATAAGCTAGAAGGCTTCCCTCCAACACAGAAAGCTTTGGGGGGGGAGGGGCTCAGAAGCTTACATACAGTCCTGGATACAACAAATCTGAATCTGGACTACACTAGTTACAGGAAAGATATTTTTTTTATATATACAGAAAAGTAGCTAAAACAGCAGTCAAAACAATTCAAATGCAGTGCAAGCTAGCACACTTGAGTATGTAGCAATGTTAGACCAAACAGTTTAAAAATGCAATTAAATTAAAAATGACTAAAAACAATGCAGAAGGAGTCTATTAGGTAGAATGAGGTAAAGGGATGGGAATGGGGAGAGTGCCCCAGATCAAATCTACAGTGGGGGTGGGCAACTGCAAAAACCTCCAAATTTAAATAACAACACAGGAATAGAGAGGGTGGGTATGGGAAAACCAACACCTTCAGCAGAGATCTGAAAAACTATACAGTGAAGCAAAAATAACAGTGCACAACTCTGAAGTCAGCCAGCAATGATATAAAATTAGTCAAACAACAATTACCAGTACACAACTCTGAAGTGCCAGAAAAATATACTCAGCTCTGTATATCTCCAGATAGTTTGAAGAGCACTCTTTTGGGACACAGGAAGCCTCCAGCAATAATATGCAGACTTTTTTACTAAGAGGGTCTAACTTTATGCAAGTAATCCTTGTGATGGTCAGATAACACACAGGATGTAAAACCAGTTATACCAACTTAAGACACAGAGAAATGGGGGGGGGCACCTTCAGCAGAGATCTGAAAAACTATACAGTGAAGCAAAAATAACAGTGCACAACTCTGAAGTCAGCCAGCAATGATATAAAATTAGTCAAACAACAATTACCAGTACACAACTCTGAAGTGCCAGAAAAATATGCTCAGCTCTGTATATCTCCAGATAGTTTGAAGAGCACTCTTTTGGGATACAGGAAGGCTCCAGCAATGATATGCAGACGTTTTTACTAAGAGGGTCTAACTTTATGCAAGTAATCCTTGAGACGGTCAGATAACACACAGGATGTAAAACCAGTTATACCAACTTAAGACAGAGAAATAGGGGGGGAAACACCTTCAGCAGAGATCTGAAAAACTATACAGTGAAGCAAAAATAACAGTGCACAACTCTGAAGTCAGCCAGCAATTATATAAAATTAGTCAAACAACAATTACCAGTACACAACTCTGAAGTGCCAGAAAAATATAATCAGCTCTGTATATCTCCAGATAGTTTGAAGAGCACTCTTTCAGGACACAGGAAGGCTCCAGCAATGATATGCCAGCCCTCTAATGAGTATGATGGTGGAATTCTCAGTGCTCATCTAACTGATTCAATAATCTTGGCCCACATTGAAACAGACTTGTCACAAAACCAGATCATATACAGATAATAAGCATTCACTGAACCACATCTTCAACAAATACCCTCCCTTATTACATATATGTAAATCAGAGCAAACGTGCCTCTGGAGGTTACATGTATGTAAATTATCAGCTCCTCTGTGATTGAAAAGGCTAAATAAGTCTGTAGAGATGGTACAGGTACAGCAGCATCTGGATTCAGAGGCAAGATTAAAACACTGTTATCAGCAATTTAATATCACCCCCACCCCCCTAGAGACAGGGAAAATATCTCTTGAGAAATGCAGGAATTATTTCATTAATTGTAGAAATGCATTGGAAAAGGGTGATGCTTACTTTAGTTCATAGGTGTCTGTTCCCAGTGGTGAAGCTTTTATAGTTTAAGTGTATGCATCTGTGTCAGTATACTCCATCTTTCATTCATCAAAAGCTTGGGAATAAGGGAGGATATTTGTTGGAGATGTGGTTCAATGAATGCTTATTATCTGTATATGATCTGGTTTTGTGGCAAGTCTGTTTCAATGTGGACTAAGATTATTGAGTCAGTTAGATGGGCACTGAGAATTCCACCATCATACTCATTAGACATTCAGTATTGACTTTTAATGATGCCTTTGAAGGTGTGCAACTTGTCGTTAATGGTATGAGCATGGCTGAAAATGGTTGTTGCATCAATGCTGAAATCTATACTTAATAAGTGGAAATACCTATATGAGAAATGAGCTGCACACTAGTTCATTATTTTTAACAGATATCATCAGTGGAATCACAAGGAGATGAATACAAAGGTGTGGGTGGACTATTCCTCTACATTTGTTCTTTGCTTTTCATTTACTATGATGTGCACTGTTTGGTATTCAGTTGATTTTGATATGACTTAATATTGCTATGAATTATACTGACATTAAGAGGAATGTTTAATTGAAAATTAAATGAAAATGAAAATGTAAATTTATAATTGTACTGTGGAAGATTATAAAATGTTGCAAATATGTTTCAATAATAATACGTTAAAAACAAGTTGTTCCTTTGCAAATGGAACAAATTTAAATTTGACCCATTTGCTAGTTCTGTATTGCGAAAAATGATTGAGTTCACAAGGTTATTTTATTTCTGTAATCTTTCAGTTTCACAAATTTCAAATCAAATTTTTAAAATCTTTTGAGAAATAGTTTTAAAGTTCCTATGGAATAATAGAAAAGCTCAGCTGTGCCGTAGTAATCTTGCAGATTCAATGTTAAGGGATGGATTCAATGTACCATTAAAGTTACCCCGGGATTCAAGAAGCTCAGCGCAAGGACGGTTTTAGCCTTGCACCGAGCGTCCTTACTACAGATGGTGCAGCAGCGCCATATGAATATGTATGAGGGTGCGCCGTCACACCCTCAATGTGCACAGAAAATGTGTGCGAGTGCAGGGGGCGTGTACAAGTGCTCTATGGAGGTGTAAACTTGCCCCGACTCGTGCAAAACCTACTATGCCTACTAGTAGAGCCCGCCCCAATAGGAAGTCAGTAAGTCAGTGTCCGTGGATACCGAAATGTATGCTAAGCATACAAGAGTATCCACGAATAGTGAAATAAAATCGAAGTAGTACACACACAAGCACATAGTGGAATGTAGAGCCCTGTCCCTAGAACTGTCACAATTAGATTCCCTGTCCCCGTGTCCCTATTATACATTTGAAATGCAGCAATAGTGAAGGTGTAAGCAAAGCGCAGCATGTCTGTGCATCACCACCCTCCGCCGAGCATAGCTTACACATCATATTCATTCAAATTGAGAAAAACATGCGGAATCAAGTAAGTGTCAATAGTGTAGTGTTTAGAGCATCCGCCTATCAAATAGGCAGTCACGGTTCGAGCCAAAGAATAGCACATATCATTTTCCATGTGGAATGAATGTCATTTTGCCGTAAAACCGACATAAAAGTATCACGAGAGATATTCAACTTAAATATAATTCAAGCAAAGGGGTACTGTCATAATGAATAAGGTATTAGTAAGCAGGTATAAACACAAATAAGCAGCAGTAAACACATATAAGCACCAATAAGCAAGTCTGAGTGCACTTGCGCGGGTCTAAGCAGTACCCAGCATAGGAAATGTATATAAGTACATACAGGTATATAATATATATATATACATATATATATATATATATATATATATATATATATATATATATATATATATATATATATATATATATATATATAAATATATAAATATATATATATATATATATATATATATATACAGATTTACACACACACACACACACATATATATATATATATATATATATATATATATATATATATATATATACATATATATATATATCTATGAAGAAAGAACGACGTAACAATAAAGCATACAAAAGAAATGAGAAGGGAATCAAAAGCAACCCCAGTATTATATAGTGCTGTCAGTGTATGTCATATCTAGCTGGGCAGGAGTGAGCAAAGCACTGCTACTCACACCACAGGCAGGATATTACCAGTGGGAGTAACATTGTTGATTTGCTAAGTCTGCTTTACACACAGAGGGTAGTCCCTGATGGGACTACCCAAAAACTGATAGACCATTTGGCCTTCCGACCATTACACAAGCAAGGGCAGGTATGTTCAAGGACTAAATGGTAGGAGAGCCTGAAAATACATGGGTTGGGACAATGTACGTGTAGGGTCCCTAACGCTCTGGAGAGGGTAATGTGTGGCGGTGTGTCACTGCTGCGATAACAAGTGGACAATGGATGGTATGCATGTATTTTGAACACGGGTGGGCTGGAGGAACTATGGGTATGAAATTATGGAGCCAGGTGTGCCAGGGTTGGATAGGCTGGTTCTAATTTGACCGCCCCGTGAAGGTCAGCGAGTTTGTTATAGGTATATATGCATACACACATGCAGACATCAATATGTAGAAGTACATTCTCTATAATACATTCATTCCATTTGCAGACATAAATAACATGAATGTGCCCTTACAAACCTCAACAGTAGATAGAATAATAAGTTGTGCAGAAGAGGGATGGGACAAAACTGCTAAAATGCAAGAGTGTGTAAATTGTCCGAAGTCAGTGCTCTGCTGTAAATAATCAAATGTGAGGACTTCCCCACACATGGAATCATTCCTGTGATCTGCCTGCTATGGCAACGCCAATAACTAAACCAGTTTATTTGTAAAATAAATATGCCGAACACGTACATAATTAGGCTGTCATGTGTAACGTGTGCGTTACCACATAGTCATACATATTAATTTATTGTAGTGTCATGTTAATGGGAGTAAGGATGTAATGAAGTATAGAGTCTAATATTGACATAAACACATGCGTGACCCATGTGGGACAACCCAAAAATTGTGAATAGTATTCTTTTGGTCGCTCACGTCACCAATGTTTGTGGACTAAATGTTTGGGAGTTCTGAGGATACATGGAGTGAGTCAACGGAAGGGATGAATCTATAAGAGTAAGGAGTGACCAATGTGTAGTGGTGTGGATACACCACAAATCTCACTGGAGAATGGATGCCAGCACAGCAGTGTTAGGGAGGCATTGGGATATGTGTTTGGGGAACCAGGAGCCATGGGTATATGGGTATATATGCAAAGGAAGCAGCACAGCAATAGTGTATTGGTTAGAGCAACCCCCTAATGACCAGATATTCCTGTACCGAATCCCACTGTATTACATACCATTTACCATTAGTAATCTGTACATGAACATATTGCGACATCTGGCTGCTGTATAACCTGCAAATGATCAATTAAAAGTTAACTGGAGTGAAGGTCAGTGTTATAATAAATAAGGAACTAGTAAGCAGGTTAAGCATATATAAACACCAGTAAGCATGTGTAAGTGCGTTTGCGCAGGGTATGTATTGCTTTACAGACACACACACACACACACACACACACACACATATATATATATATATATATATATATATAAATATATATATATATATATATATATATATATATATATATATATATATATATATATATATATATATATATATATATATATTTATATATATATATATATTTATATATATACACATATATATTTATATATGTGTGTGTGTGTGTGTGTGTGTGTGTGTGTGTGTGTGTGTGCGTAGATATACACAGGAAACAGCACACAAGAATGACACGTTCACAGGCTATGCCAATGGAAGTGCGGAGCCCAAGCAAGAAACATGAAACACGTAGCATGACCTTCCACCCACTCCCAGCTGGACACGGGAAACATACACACAAACAATGTGAAGAGTCCACTGCTCCCCAGACCACAGGCAGGATACAACCGGGGGGGTACACAGTGCACCCGTGAATTCTAATCTTGGAACACAGACTGGAGCATCCCTTGCGGGACACCACAAAAATTGCCAAAACTAAAAGAAGGAGATAGACCGGCCATTCTGGCTGGGGTGTATACATACTCAGAATACAAGGGTGGGAAACCCTTATGATGCATGGGCCAAGACAATTCTATGAAATGGGTCCCATGAAGTGGAAAGCGGGCAGCGTCTAGTGGTGTGTCCAGAACAGACCAGGACCCAGAGAAAGGATGAGTGCTGTTGAGGAAGTACGGGTGGGGGAACTATGGGTAGCTACTTATGCGTCTAGGTGTGCAGGTGTTGGCTGATGTGGGCCTATATGGACAGCCCTAGGGATGTAAGTGAATGTGTTCATTGGGCAGAGGTGTTGCCCAACGAGCAGACACACCCACTATAAGTCCCACTGCAGCAAAGTGTAATCTATATGGCATGGAACGGAATAACCAGATGTAGACTTATATATGTAGAGGTATGTGTGCGTATATCTACCCATAGTGACATAGAGATAAGCCTCTCCCTCTCCGTAGTACAAATGTATATATACAGAGACAGACTATAGATACATACCCACATATAAATATATACATATGCAGACACCCATAGCCCCATATGTTGTGAGATAAATATATATATATATATATATATATATATATATATATATATATATATATATATATATATATATATATATAAAAT